>NC_046664.1:75731518-75738498 GCF_010883055.1 Belonocnema kinseyi | reverse complement strand
TAGAAATTCTATTTCAAGATTAAAAATACTTTTGGTGACTTTCATTTTTAATTCTTTTTTCAGGATATATGTAAATAAAATGCTTCATTAACATTTTGTTAATACAAAATACTTTTTGATATTATAAACAAATACATATCGCAGTTACTTAGCGCTATACAGATTTTTTTCTTAAAAATATAATCATTATTTATTTTATAAACATGTTTGTAAACAAATTCACAATGTGTAACCAAATTTGTGTGTAAACAAACTTGTAAATAAATGGATGTTGTTTTTCGTTACAAACTCGACTACCAGTAACTCAATAAAGACCTAATTTATTAGTAGACTTTGTCAGTTGACAATATTTGTTATTTATTCAAATAACTTTTGTAAACAAATACAGATTTTCGTGAATTTTCAAACAGCAGATGACTTTTTTCAAACGAATTTATTGTAATGATTAGTTAACGAAATAATATCTCGAAGAGATCACAATTATTTATAATTAATTAATACAGAGCTTTATTAATAACTTGAACCCTTGCGAAAAAATATTATACGGGATTCAAAAGTATTCAGAATAGGTCGTCCAAAAACATAAGGAAAATATAAATGTAAATAACATTTTTTTGAAATTTAAAAAAAATCCAAATTTATTCTTAAAAAACTTTCTTATTTTAAAAACAGAATAATTTTGTACTGAATAATTTAATTTTTAACCAAAAACATGAATTTTCAACCGAGAAGATTAATTTTTTGGAGAAGAAGGCGAATTTAAAAAAATGAATATTTAAACAGTCTATTTGATTTTCAGCTATAAAAGATAAATTTTCGGCCAAATAGTTGCATTTTCTTTTCAGAAAAATAAATTTTACCAAAAAATGAAATACAATCATTTCTAATCAAAAATTAATTTTTTTACAATAAAACCGAATGTTTAATAGAAATAGTTAAAGTTTTAATCAAATAGATGAATTTGTAACTAAATTGATGAATCTTCTCCTGAAATAGTTTAAGTTTTATTTAAAAAATATACAATCAAACAAAAGTCAAGGACTTTAAAAAAAAATTAAAATTGTCAACCAAAGATTCAAAAATTTTTTTTAAATTGTGACTCATTGATAAAATTACATAAGAAAAATGTACTATCATGTTAATTTTGTTGAAAAAAATATCTGTTGGTTGAAAATTGATAAAAACCTGTATTTGTTTAAAAAATTTATGTGATAAAATAACAAATGGCGTCACCTGACAAATTCTATTTGTTGGAAAGTAGTCAAGTTGTCAATTTGTTTATAACATGTTAACTAAAATAAAAATTTATTGTTCCTTGATAAGGTATTACAAGGGAATAGTTTTCCCAAGTTATTTGAAATTCATTCCGTTGACAAAACGAAATTTTCTGGTTAAAAATTGATGAAAATCTGTCTTTGTTTACCAAATTTAATTACATAAAAAACTATTGCCGTCAGATAAATTCATCTAATGAGTAAGATCTAATAAGTAAGATATGCATTTATGTTTAGAACATTAATAATTACTTTGGATTTTAAAAAAGCAGCTAAGCATTGTTTTCACGTATAACTTGAACTAAAAATTGAAAAATTAAGTTGTTAATATAAAATTGTATTTTTTCTAAATGTTGGAAACCTGCCAAATAATATTTGTAATTAGTTTGTTCACTGATTTCCTTATGTTTTACATAAATATATGTAGTTGTAAAATAATGAGATCGTTTGTAAAAAAAATTGAAGATACAGCTTTTTGAAATAAAAAATTGAATACAAAAATTATTAAAAAATCGGCTCTTACAAACCTTCAAAAATTGAGATAAATTTAATTTTGAAAAAGCTTTTTTAATTCGGAAATTCGTCTACGGTGGCACAGAAGTCTGATTTTGGATTTGTATTTTCAATCTTTTTAATTTTCTTTGCAACAGAATTTGATATTAACTGTCTATTAAGTAAATACTACGTTATAGTTTATTCTATCAAATTTTGTCAAAATTAAGATAAAATTCATAAAAATAAATATACATGTATATTTTATAACTTTTATAAATTACTAGTATTTCAGTTAATTAATTGAAATTATTTTAACAGCTTATTCTTTTGGTAACAGAAATTATTTAACTTTTTTAAAATGTATTTTTTCCTTAACTATTTTTAATACCTTTCTTGTATTCGCGATAATTTTCAAAACAATATTGTTAACTTTCTTATCTAGTTAGTAATTCATAACCCAGTATTTGTATTTAAACATAAAAAATAAACAACAAAATTAAACAATAGAAAAACTAAAATCATTTAATTCATAAAAAGTAAACAACGTCTTGGAGTCGATGTTTTAATTGCTAATGTTTTTCAAACGCTTCCCGAAAAACACCATTTTTTTATATTTTGAAAACATTTTGGGAAAAAGTCTATAAAGTCTGAAAAAGCTCAAATTTTGTTGAAAGTGAAATCTATTTTACTTTAAGGATCGTGTCACTTTAAGCGCCCTATATAAAAATAAAAATAAATCTTTTCGGAGCGGAACCCAGTTGAAAGTAGTTTAAAATGAGCTTTGTTTTTCCGCAATTCAACAGAGTTCTAAAATCCGTGGTCTTTGAAAACTTCGAACTTCCGATACCCGCTTAGAATTTAAAATTGGACCTTCATTCCTCTGAACCTTTTCGAATCAATACGAAATCCACCTCTTTGGAAATAAAGTCCTCTGTGGTGAAATTTTTTTAAAGTATTAAACTTAAAAAAAAAAAAGAAAAATTGTTTTAATAAATTGATAAAAAATGTATATTCAAGATCTTAACTGCGAAATAGACAGAATTTTATTACGGTTAGCGAACGTAGAGAAATCGAGGTTAACATTTTTTTCATTTTTCCAAAATTGTTTTACAACTTTATTTTTGAATCATACTAGAAAACTACAGGCTCTTGAAAACAGGAAGATAATAAAAAATATTTAAAGAACAATAATAAATATTCACTAAACCTTCACCACGTTTGGCCAGATGCCCAATTATATAGGTACTAGGCTTATTTATTGATTTTCTTTCATCTTTGCTGGCCTACGGTTAATTATCTTTAAATTATAATTGAGAAATTAAACAATTGCAATTTAAATTAAATTATTAATTACTGATTTATCCAATTTTATTTATTGTTCAAATCAATAGTAAATAATATTTTAATTGATTTATTGACTCTAATTTTGTCTAAAAAGCTTTAATTTTTAAAGCACTGAAACTTAAGTTGTTTTTTTGCATCAGGAGCATTAATTTCTAAGTTATTTGGTATGAATTTTCTTAATTTTTAGAGGTTTTCAGTTTCGAATTTTTAAATGTTGTAGTTACAAATTCAAATATTAAAATGCCAGGAGAATCTCACTATGAAATCTTTCAAAATCGCATAATTTTCATATTGAGAAATTTGTTCTCTCTTAAGTGTTCAATGCTGTCAAAATTATGTATAAAATGAGCCCAGGACGGAGCCAATTTGCGTATTTTGTAAACAGATATTGAACAAATAGTGTAAATTTCAATGTTTTTAATTTTTTAAATAACTTCTGTATTAATCTTCTGTAAAAAAAATTGATTATCACAAAAGTTATTGAAAATTTAAAAAAACATTGAAATTCACACTATTTATGCAATAGCCATTAAAAAAAGACAAATTGGCTTCATCCTAGGCTCATTTTATGCAGCATTTTGAGAGAATTCTAGCCTTTAAAGAGAAAAGTTTTTATCTCTGACATAATGGAAATTAAGATAACTTTATCAGTCATCAAAAAAAGATGGTCGTAAACTTTTGCGCGGCACTTTAGAGGGAAATTTTAAATGGATCCGTCACTTGTGTGACGGAAGGTTAATTATTCTCAACATTTTCTGTATTTAATTAATTATCTAGGCACCACTTAATATATGCACAGCGAGGTCAAGAATTAAGTTATTTTACTTTATATTTTCGAACAGTTAATCTTTAATTGTTTAAACAAGTTTTTTTTAAACAAAAACAGTATTCATGGAATTTCTTGAATTCTATGAATTCCATGAATTTCTTTAATTATGACTTCCATGAATTCCTTACATTCCTTGAATTATATGAATTCCATGAAATGCTTGAATTCCGTAAATTCCTTAAATTCCATACATTTCTGGAATTCCATCAATTCCTTGAATTCCATAAATTCGATTGATTCCGATAATTTCGCAAATTACGTGAATTCCTTGAATTTGATCAATTATATGAATTCTGTGAATATTCCGCGAATTACGTGTATCTCTTAAATTCCACGAATTCCTTAAATTCCTTGAATTCTACGAATTTCATAAATTCCTCAAAATCCATGAATTCTACAAATTTCACAAATTCCTTGAATTCCATGAATACGCGAGCTCAGCCCGCTCAACTTGCTGCAGCGTGACGTGACGATTCTAATGGATTTATTCTTTTAGCAAAAACGCTGTACCACGCCCTAAGATGTTTTACATCAATATTAAAATTTCATTTGCATATACTAATTATATTAAACATTTAAAATATAAATTTACAATATTACGAATATTTATTTTCATTTTGGTTAGAAATTTAAAAAATTAAAAAGACTATTTCCCTTTATGATGCCGCTACATATGCGTCGCATTTTGCTCAGAATTTGTGAAGGCTATTACGTGCCCATCATGCCATGGCGGCTAAATGAGCACTTTTGCACACACAACATGAAAATTGTAAAATGCGGGTGATGTGGGGTATCACGATTGTCATCTAGGATGTTTGTAAAAACTAAAAATTCCTTAAAATGTAATTCGATTGGATTTATTTTCACAAGATCACTAGAAATATCTTGAAATATTTGAAAATCATACAAACTTTATTCAAATCACTTACATTTTTAAATATTTTGAACTCCTTTGGAATTTTTACAATTCTGGAAATTTTTTGAAATCGTTAAAATCATCTAGAATTCCTCAAAATATTTCGAATTTCATTGAAGTCCTTGGAAATATTTTTAAATCTCTTGAAAACCGATTAAATATTTTTGAAATAGTTGAAATATTTGAAAATTATTAAAATAATTTTGAAAGCTTTAAAACCCGTGGAAGAAATGAAAAATTGATTAAAATCCCTTGTTTGGAAACCGAATAAAAATTCTTTATAGGAAAATGATTAGACCGAAATTTATATATTTTTTTGTAAGGAGTGATGATTACAAGGTAATGTAAAAGATTGCAAGGGATTGCATGGGATTGGATAAGATTGCAGAGAAAGTTTACACGAGATTGCAGGAGTATTAAACCCTAGGTGTCTGCCAATTTCCTCTAAACCCAATGTACATTCCACCGCTGGAGATTCTGTGAAATCAAGTATAGAAATTGCTGATTTGAAATACACTCAACTCCCAATATATGAACGCTTTCGGAAATGGGTTTCAGTGGCCTTGATCCTAAATCGGGAGAATCCAAACGTATACAGACGGGGCTGCTTGGACGCCTTTTATATCTGGACGCATGACGCAACCTGACGCAACTAACGTGCTGCGAGTGCGGCCCTCATGCTGCCTGTAAACCTTGACTTAACATCGTCTCTTTCTCGGTCACACGACTACTCTTATAATGCAATTGCCGAGAACATCAATTCTCGGAATATGGTAATTCGGGTGTTCTTATATCGGGACTTGAGTGTAGATTCGGTCAACGTCATATTTAAAAATGTATTTAATAATGATTTTTAAATTTTTTATATTTTCAGTGTTATAGGAAATAAAAATCTGAAACTGCTGGTTATATAATATTTTAGTGAATAATATATTCTTATTTGTCAACATTAATTTATATTAAAAACTTGTTTGTTATTTTTATGAAAAAAATGGTAAAATAAAAAACTTACCATATGAACCAATGATTGAACTAGAAGACATATTGGATTTCCAGAGGCCTGAATCACCTCGACAGCTTTTTCATATGTACTATTCCGCAAATCTATTCCGTCCACTTCGATTATTCTGTCTCCCGTCTAAAAATAGAGCAAAAAGCGCAATGTGAATTGGGGGAAATAATTCTCGATACACTATACCTGGAATAAGATTGATACAGGATATACATAAATCCAATGTGCACACAGCTGTGAAATGAGAAATTTCGCGGGATTAAAAATGTCAGGATTGTAGAGGGGGGGGGGGGGGGAAGAATTTTTAGACAAAATTAAGAAATACGAGTGAAAATAGAATTTCTTGGTTACAAATTTATTTTTGGATGGATTTTCGATCGCCACAGAAAAAGTATTTTGAAATTAATCATACTAGCTTAAATATTCTTCTTCTTGGAATTCAACAATGGATTTTTAATAAATTTGTTAAAAGTACCAACACCATATTTATTTTATCAGCCTCATGTAACATAAAAAAAACATGTTTCAAAATCCCCTATAATCTCTATATTTAAGAATTTTCTCAATCTTTTCCATTATGCAGTTAAGAAAGCAATTATTATTAGCTCCGAGCAACTACGATCTAAAACAAAAAGCAAATGATAGATAACACAGGCCCACAAAAAAAAACAAAAGTGTCTGTGCAATTGACCAGACCTATATATTCTTATGTATTTTTCGACGCTGAATCCGAATTTGCAATAAAAAAGTAGGGTCCACCTACTTTTTTATGGGGTTTTGCTCGAAAAACCTCATTTTTTACGGTTTTTTAATTTTTTTTTTAAATAAAAAAAAAATAAAGAAAAATTTTATTTTTCTGACTTCAGAATCGAATTCTACGGGAAAAAATACATCGAAAACCATGTTTTGATTTTTTTTTACAAAAATTTCAACCCACCATACGGCGATGAAAAGGCAGAAAATCGCGAAAAGTGAAAATTTGCTTCAAAGATTAAAATGACATTAAACTCAAGTTTTACGATTTTAAACCGATTTATAAACATTGAAAATACTTTACTGGGGGTTTTTGAGGTCGCTGATCACGAATTTTAAGTCATTTTTTTCAAAAAA
>NC_046664.1:75718869-75731418 GCF_010883055.1 Belonocnema kinseyi | reverse complement strand
TAAATCGGTTTAAAATCGTAAAACTTGATTTTAATGTCATTTTAATCAAATTTGAAGCAAAATTTCACTTTTCGCGATTTTCTGCCTTTTCATCGCCGTATGTTGGGTTGAAATTTTTGTAAAAAAAATCAAAACATGGTTTTCGATGTATTTTTTCCCGTAGAATTCGATTCTGAAGTCAAAAAAATAACATTTTTCTTTATTTTTTTTTATTTAAAAAAAACCATGAAAAAACCGTAAAAAATGAGGTTTTTCGAGCAAAACCCCATAAAAAAGTAGCTGGACCCTACTTTTTTATTGCAAATTCGGATTCAGCGTCGAAAAATACATAAGAATATATAGGTCTGGTCAATTGCACAGACACTTTTGTTTTTTTTTGTGGGCCTGTGTAATTTGTGCAAACAAAAATTTTCACATAATTGATTCAAAAGTTTCGCGAAAGAGAACAAAAATCTCATACATCAACAGTTTAGAATAATTAGCATTTAAAAAAGTGATAATTTTAATATAATATTACATATTTTTGAAGAAGATAAAATTTCTAACAATTGTGGGTTGTGCCAAAAATTGGTACTTTTATTTAAAAATTACTATATTTGAAAGACAAAAATGTTTGTAATAATTTACATTTTTTAACAAAAATCATTATACTTTAAATATTCTTAATTTCTAAAAATGAGAAGTTATGTTTACATTATACACCAAAAACTAGTGTTTTAAACCCAAAATAATTATAGTTAGAACAGTAATCATTAGATTTTGAAGTTTTTGGATCCCGATCAATTTTCTGTTAAATTAAAATTTTTGCGACAACTTTAGGTTATGTTTGTGTATTTCACCTGAAATTATTATTTGTTAAACAATAATTATTTTAGGTTCAAATCCAGTTAAAATTTTTTTTCTGAAATTGCCATTTTGTTCACAACAAATTAGATTTCAAAGAAAATTCATAATTGTTCAACAGTTTTAGGTTACACGTTGGTGCTTTGCATACAAAATTTTTATTTTCAAAGAAGAATTATTATCTTTGAACAATTCTGGATTATGTTAGTTATTTTTTGAGAAAACTGTTATTTTTAATCGAAAAATTAGATTTTAAAGAACATTATTAATTCTTTAATAATTTTAGGGTCTGTTGAAATTTTACCGAAAACCAATAATTTTAATATCAAAATTAGTAGATTTCAAAGAAGGCCAAAAATTGTTTTACGACTTTAGGTCAAGCTATCAGTTTTGATCGAAAAAAGCGATAATAAATTTCAAAGAAGATTTACAAGCTGAGAGCAGTTTACTATCGGCGAGAAAATGATAGGCATCTGCCTTTGAAGCTTAACAACTCAAGCAAAAAAAAAAAAATGCTGGCGCAATAAAAAAAAGTCATATGAAAGCATTTAAGTACATTTCAGAACAGTCAAGTGTAGAGCATTATTTCTTATACAAAGGGCAATGGGAAAAATTTGACAAAATTCATGAGTATGAGGAAAACTGTTGTGAACCAATTGCAGTTGAGAAATTTGAGAAATAATAAATTTGTGGCTTAAAAGTACGAAAATGTACAACTATGTTATGGTTTTACATATTTGTACTTTTAAGCAACATTTTTTATTATTTCTCAAAGTTGGTTTTCCAGTTTATCACAATTTCTGGTTTCTTGTAAAAGTGTTGCATTTATTAGTTTTTTGTTAATTATGCAGCTGTTAAAAAATGACCTTTTTTTTGAATAAAAATTCCTCTTATTTTCCTAAAATTTAACTGCTGAATCACTGTGATCGCAGTAAAATTGATTTATTTATTTACTGGTTATGGTTCAGAAATTTTCTTCTCACATTTAAACTTTAAATATTATAATTTTAAAGCAATCTTCTTTACTTTGATCTAGTTTATTTTTCACAATGTTGTATGAACCAGGTAAGTAAAGTATCCAATATTGTAGGATATTTGAAATTCCGAAGTGTTCAATGCTTTCTGTGAAGAAGTCAATATTTTCTGGCAAAACATTCAATATTATTGACGCTGCAAGGAATGAATACTGGACAGATGAAAATAAATATTCATATATAAACGATAAAAATAATATTTACAGCAAAACGGGTAAACTACTTGATAAGTTGTCATGTGTATTTCAGCGAGGTTGAGAAGGTGGTGCCTTACTGGCAGAAAAATTGAAAGGATCCATAAAATTTAATGCTAAAATGTGATGTAGCATAATAGGGCAAACGCATCGGGCTCGTCAATCTTTTTATGTGGAAGTCGACCTACTTCTAAAATATACCAATTTTCTAATAAATCTTCCCCTGATATATGACTCGAAACGAAACTTCCTTGAGAAGATATCAAGGAGAATATTGATTTTCCGCATTTGCTCATATAGCCTATATCTTCTTGCGGACAATTATTCATATATGTACTAATCGCACATACGAGAACTTACTGCAGTGAATGTGAATTGCTGAAAGCCTCTAATGGGGTATCCACAAAACCAGATTCTCATTAGTCTTGATTTGTTAATTATTGTCAAGTGTTTCACATAATGTGGGAAAATCTCATTATGCTCTGATTCAAATCATTAGTCTAGAACTTCTGATTAGTTTAAAGTAGCATAAGGTAAACTGACCTTTATTGGGGCAGTTATGAAAACCTAACCCACATAAACACAATTTCGAAATGGTGAATTGGAATTTTTGGTACAAAAACTGTTATAATAAGTGACTAATACATTATTTGATCGATTAAAACAAAAAATATTATTAATATATCATATCATTAAGTGGGACACAAAAGAAGCCAATACTGGAACGAGGAAAATCCAATGGGGTCTATCAAAATAAAATGGTGCAATTTACTTACAATTATAGAATACATTAAAAAACAGGAATAGATTATTATAACTCATAAGAAATTTTATTTTTTTTAAGAAAATTCATATTAACATGTTAACTTTTAACTTAAAAAATAAATTAAGATATTATAAAATTAAATTAATTTAAATTAAAAATATTGTTTATAAACTCGATGTTTGAAATTGAATTTATTATTTATGCTAAAAAAAGTTGTTCAAAGTAGTTTATTGCAACCTCCAATTCTTACCTCAAATTTTGCCAACTATAATAGGTAATTTATTTAATATAGTAATTCATGAATTTAATTTTTCAATCGAAATTATTATGAATGCATTAGATTTAATATTGCAGATTAATATTAAATATTATAAATATTGATAAGATTAATATGATAGAATGGCTTGAAAATTGAACTTCTTGGTTCTGCATTAACTTTTCTGTTAAAAATTTATATTTTGCAGTTAAAAATACAAATGTTTTGAAGAAAACTCTTCTTTTTGGCTTGGAAATTCATTCTTTTTTGTTTATAAGTCTCCTATTATATTTTTAATTTATCATTCGTCGTAATTAAAATTAATTCATAAATTGGAAAAAGTGTTCCAACAATTTAAATTTAAAAACTGAAACATCACTTTTGATTGATATTTCAACTGTTTTGTTGAAAATTCGTCTTTTTGGTTCGAAAATTTATCTTTGAATTGTAAATTTCACCTTTCTGGAAAAAAATGAAACTGTTTGGTAGAAAATTAATCTAAACTGATTCAACAGTTTTATGAAAAATTCGTTTTTTTTTTAATTAATGCAACCGGTTTCAGTTCTAATTAAAATTTTGTTGTTAAAATATCAACTATTATATTTCTTGATAAGAATGCACCTATTTTAATTAAAAATTTGACAACTCGGTTAAAATTTGTACTACTTTGTAAACAATGTATCATTTGACTTGAAAATTACACGGTTTGGTTGTAAAGCAACAGTTTGGTTCAAAATTCATATTTTAGAAATAAAAATACAACTGTTTGGTAGAAAATTGTTGTTTTTGGCTTGAAAATTCAATAATTGTGGTAGAAAAATAATTTATTTGGTTAAAAATGAACTTTTTTGTTGAAAACTCATATTTTTGAATTTTTAAATTATATTATTTTTATAAAAAATTCGACAATTTGATTGAAATATTTTTTCTCTTTTTATGAAAAATCTTACTTGATTGAAAATTCATCTGTTTTGGTAGCAATTTGATCTTTTTTGGTTACAAGTCTGACTGTTTGGGTGAAAATTCGTATGTTTTTTTTAATGAATTGAGCTGCTTTTAGTTTATAATTATTTTTTGATGGAAGTATCAACCAATATATTTTTCGATAAGAATTCATCCTTTGTGGTAGAAAATTAGTCTTTTTGGTTTTTAAAACTCAACCATTTTTTAGAAAATTAAAGTATTAGGTTAACCAAAAAAGGTAAATTCTTATGAAAAATATATTATTTTATATTTCAACCAAAAAGGAATTTTATTACAAATTGTAAGCAACTCAATTAATTTAAAAAAAAATTCAATGAAATTTTTCAAGCCTCAACCAAAACAGATTAATTTGCAATTAATCTGTTGCGTTTTTAGCCAAAGAAATTATTTATAATTCACCTTAATTAAAATTAACACATAAATTGACAAAAGTTTTCAAACAATATAAATTATTTCTTGGTACAAAATTTAAATATTCGACTGAAAATTTAATTATTTTTTTGAGAATTAAATAGTTTTGTAAAAGTCATCCTGCTCGGTAAAAAATTTAACTGTTTTGTAAAAATTCGTCTTTTTTATTTGAAAATTTAACAGTTGGGTTGACACTTTTTTTCTTTCTTGACTTGATTTCAGTTTGAAAATTATTATTTTAATTGAAAATTCATCTCTTTGGTTGAGAGCTGAACCATTTTGTTAAGAATTTGATTTATTTTTATTATCCTCACCGTCCAATGAGCATAAAAGCCAATCAAAAAATGATATGTTTATATTGAAAATTCAACTACTTGGTTAAAATTTGAACTACTTTGTTAACAATTTATTTCATTTGGTTCAAGGTTCATCTCTTTGCTTTAAAATTCTGCTAATTGGTTGAAAATTTTTCGTTTTCAGTAGAAAAATAATATTCTTGGTTGGAAATTTAATATTTTTTTTATTGAAAGTGTAAGTTTTTTTTGGTTGAAAGTTAACTTTTTTTCACTTTTTTTCGTTCTTGACTAAAAAAATTTTATGTGTCAAAAATTCATTTTTTTTAAAATTCATCTCTATGGTTGAAAAATCACTCTTTTTTTGGAAATTTGACTTTTGCTGAAAATCTGTCTGTTGACTGAATTTTTTTAAATCCAAAATTCGAGCATTTGGTTAAAAATGTATCTTCGGAGATTGAAAATTCAACTATTTGATTAAAAGTTTAACTATTTTGTTAAAAATGTATCTTTTTTGCTTTAAAGTTCAACTATTTGGTTGCAAATGCAAATGTTTGATTAAAAATTAATTTTGTTTGTTGAATATTCAACTCTTTGGTTGAAAATTCTTCTTTGTTGATTAAAGATTAATTTTTTTGTCGAAGTTTAATCTTCTTTGTTTAAAAATTGGACTTTGGTTAAAAAATCAAGGAATTTGTATGCATTTCATAGGGTTTTGTGGGCAGTTCAAAGATTCATAACATTTTTTAAGAAATTAAAAGTTAAATATTTAACAAATTTTGAAGAATTTCAAGGAATTTTGCAATATTTGAAGTATTTATAGGATTCTAAAAGAAATTAAAAGTGATTAAAAAAATTAGAGAAGTTTCCAACACTATTTAAATGGGTTTAATAGATTTCAGTGGTTTTCTAAGATTTTGGGGCATTTTTAGATTTTTTTATGAGCTTTTTTAAATGGGATATTACGGTATCCAGAGGACTTCATATTTTTTTTTAAGAATTTCGACAAATATTATAGATTTAAGGGATTTAATGGATTTGATTAATTCCAAATGATTTAAAAGGAATTTAAAGAGTTTAAGCTATTTTAAATGATTTCAAGAAATTTATCAGGGTTTTCAAATAATTTAATAGGTTTTCAGAATATGATGTATTATCTTTATTTATAAAATTATATAAATTTTCATTTGTGCCTTTAACTATTGCCGAGATTATTCAAAGTAAATCGATAATAACGTTTCCTCTATAGACCGGCAGATAATCAAGTTTTAATAGTTTTTTATTCTCTTTCTGTTTTTCTTGATAATAGCTTCTACCTTTTTCATTCGTTTTAACAAAAAATTGCGTGGAAAATTGTGCTGCATAAAGAACTGTTTTTCGTTCCAAAGTATAGAAACAACATTGCCTTGAGCTGTTTGTTTATTTTATATTCAACGATCACATTCCGCCCGTCTGAGATTTTATGTTTACGATAATTTTGACTTTTTCGTTTCGAACTCACAGCGTTTGGAATTCATCAACGTCTGTGGGTAACTTCAGTTGAGAATTGCATAATATTTCAGCGTTTTAAATAATAAAGATATTAAATTTACAATTTAAATCAGTCAGCTCTACAAAGCTGATTGTTTATAATCTTTCGAGCTTAATTTTCAGCGATTTGAAGTAAAAAAGAAACCACATTTAAAAATTGAATTTTTTAATATGACTGACTCTATCTAGAAAATACATTATTTGCTCTTGCTACATTCAGAAATTGTATTCACTCTCATTGTAATTTATCAAGATTTCCGATTCAGGACAAATCGCAAGCATCCTACCTATATTTTTCCCTAGGTCAGCATCTTGAAATCCACTCATGTTTGAAGAAACTTGGCCCACATTTTCTCACCAACTTTCAGAAAAGCACTTGGATTGTATCACAGAAGTTCGAAATTACAAATATTATTTAGATATGTATTGATGTCACATAGTACTTCACTGAAATTCATAATCACGATTCCTTATTTTGTATTGCAACAAAATTTACACTTTTTCCAAATATTAAATTAATAGCTCTTAGAAGATAATTTTCTCATTAATAACTTTTTTCCGGTGTTTGAAAGTTATTGAATAGAAAAATATGAAAGAGCCTCTTTGCGAGTTTGGAGCTTCATCCTGAAGCGTCACACGTGCTCGCAAGGTGAGCCTCCAGTGGCACGCCAGTTGAACAGGCCGTTACTACTGAAGCATCATTTTATTCTGTTCTCTTACTCACTGAACTATAAACCAAACTGAAATGCGCACAGAGCCATTTCAGTGCAGCCTACGAAACATGAACGAGGAAGTTTTACGTGTGTGTTAAAAAAGAAAAGCATTACCTTTTGCTGACATATTGACTACAGAAAAGTGAGATAGGGTGAGTGTGTTAGAAAATGGAACCAGCCTTTAACCCTATATGTTACAATCTACATTCTACAAAATGAATGCAATACCCTCTGCTCTACTTCCTTCCTTTCTTTTCTCTTCTCTCTTGTCATCTTCAGTTTCAAATGAGGAATAAAGACACTGACATGCTTTTCTCTTTAATAATTACGGTTCACTGTTTTTTACGAATGAAAAGACGTCGTCAAGATATGGTGGAAACATTTTCTGGCACCAGGCCAGACCGCCTGGTCAGCGGCTAGTTATTGGCTAGTCAGCCACTAGTTGAAGTCCGGTCGATATTTGGTATTTCCCAAGAAAAATCTTTATAATTTTAACAAGAATTAAAATATTTTAATATTCTCGGAATTATGCTGAGTGGTTTTTTTTTCGGGAATTGATATTTTTAATCAAGACAAAATTATATTTCAAATATTTCAAAGAAGATTTATCATTTTTTAACAATTTTAAGTTATGGATGTTTCCCAAAAAAATCATTAGATTTCAAATTTTTAAAACAGAATTTAAGATCTTGCACAATTTTTTATTATTTTATGTTAGAGTTTATTGTCGAAAATTATTAGTATTTTCCAAACAAATTCATTAGATTTGAATCAGTAGAGTAGAGCGGGGTCTAAAGTTCCGTGGGTAGCTATCAAAATTAAACTTAATCCAAGTGAAAAATATATTCAGTTTAGAAAATATCTTGGGCTGCGCCATCGGGGCAAGAGCAACCAAGAAAACAGTTGAAGGGTTCGCGGTCGAAACCTGTTAACTGGCATTTCAGAAATTTCACACGTCGAAGGAAAATCCTTAGTATTTTTGCAATTTTCGATATTTTTTTAAACTGTAAAATGTTTTTTGTGAATTTAATAGAGAAAAATAATACACGTTAGTTTTATGACATTTGAATGAAAATTGAAAGTTACTGGACAATTGAAAGCTATTCATATGTTATCTAAAAGGGGTCCAGCGGTCTAAACCTGTTATCTGCAGTATTCTACCGCTTTTTCCTATTGTTTTTCCTGGGCTCGTAAGTTTCTGCCTTGATTTTTAAAGCTGCGGGCAAGTTTTCTATACCAAAATGTTTGGAATCGCAAGCCGAACATAGATGTATTTGCGAAAAGTTAAAATAATTTTTTGAAAAAATATTCTAAGTGTTAGTAATCAAAACGCATCCTCACCTTCGTAATTACAGCGATCTGTAGACGGTAAGATCGAAGGTGACGTGAATGTCGTGAGAAAAAGCACAGATTTCCCATAAAACGCCATAAGCAGTTAACAAGTTTAGTCCGCGGACCTATGTGCTAGATATCAAAACGCGATTTTCGAAAATCCATTTTAAAAAACTCAAAGGTATTTTACCATTTCGTTTCCAGGATATTTACTGCATATAAAAAATGTTCAAAAAAATGTCATTCAACAGGTTTAGACCACGGACCCTTCAGTTGACAAATGCTTGGATGGTAATCCTTCTATGTCGATTATTTGATTAAACTTAAAAATAAAACACGTGTAAAGCACATAAATCAGTCTATTTCTCAACTATATAGCCGAATGCCAATAAATAAGAATTCATGCTATATCACTTTTTAAAATAAAAATACCTTTTACTTCTTGCTGCGCATCTATAAAAGTAATTTTTCCAATGTAAACGAAACCAAAGAATCAAGCCATTCAATTTTTAAATCATAAGATATTGATATTTAAAAAAAAGCTATTGTCGGTCTTGCCCCGACATGCAAGACTAAACGACCAAATACAATTTGCTATAAATCATTCAATCGTTGTTTCGTGAAGATAATTAATACATATCTATAAATAATATGCAATATTTGTCGACACAAAGTGATGAAAAAATTGATTAATATGAAGAAAAAACGCGTTTTATGCTAGAGTTTACAAGAGATATTAGTAGTTAACATTCGAAAAAAAATTTACAAAAATATGCGATTTATATTTATAAACTATAGTCTGCAATAAACATTAAAGACGTTAAAACTTAATATATGAAAATGACCAATATGTCATAAAAATAAGAATATGCGAGTACATTTAGAGAAGGGTAGATAGCTTGTGTTTGCAGACAATATATTTAGATTGAGTTGACCATATATTTATTGATTGTGGTTGCCATCTGTAATTATGTGGGTTTATAATAATCAAATGTGGTTTTAGATATTTGAAATATTGTTTTGGTAGCTTTCTTTGTAATTTATTACACTACCGTGAAGCAGGGTGATAAATTTTTGGCTCGTTATGTACACTGAGAGCGTTTAAAAACTTATTATCGTCATCGGACTTTTCGTAAAGATTATTAGTATATTACTATGTCTCTTTATATTATAAATGTGAAATGAATTTGTAATCGGAAATTCAAATTTTTCTACAAATGTATTTCATTTTATGGATAGGGATAGTGGGCATAAATGGATTGCTTCAGACAATGGGTATTTTCAATTATTTGAGTAACATGTGAAGCATATTGTTTTAAACTATATACTGATGAATAAAATATATGCAAACACACCAGGTCCAAAATCTTAGCCATCTAAATCCATTAGGAAATGAGAAAAATATAAAAAAACTATTTTCAAGCTTACGTTGAAAACATATGTATCTTGACTTTATTAAGTATTTGCACTGAAGAGGTGGTTTTAAGAATGTGTAGAATTATGAAAAATATTGCTAAAGGTCTCAAGTAGAACATCCGATTGCACAGATTGTTTAAAATTGCATAAATAAATGAACTTGAATAGTTTTCTTATTAGCAGCTTTGGTCAATACTCACTCTGGATAGGAAACAGTGGGTAGATCAATTCCCGCTTAACAAGTATTTAATGATAATGATAATAGTAAGATTACCGCCTATCATTTCCAATGAGCTGAACACTTGATAAGCCTAGTAGCATCATATTTTGATATCTCATCGCTCCTCGTGTGGAAATAACCCTATTTGGCCTTAATACAAATCGGGCACTAATCGGGGGCTGGTCGGGTTATTAATTTTGACAAAGTAACCAGTCGGGGACTAATTGGGGACTAGTTGGGCTTTTTGTTGTCAAAATTTCAGTCGGGGCCTGGTCGGTAGTTGGTCAAGGGCTAGTTGGGCCTTTTTGTCCACTAATTTCCATACGGGTAATCTTCAGGCTCTGGTCGGGTTATTCTTATGTTTGAGTTTTCGGCGAGCTTTTATCAAATGAGGTAATATCTAAAAAAGCGTAATGATTTTTTTATTCTAAAACACTAAGAATATATTTAACAATAATTTTACACCGTTTTTTGGAGAAAAGATTTATTAATGTTAAATTCATCTCAAATATACTTAATAAATAATTATTAAGTTAACAATTTTGTACGAAAATCAACTTTTTATAAAAACAACGATCAAAACCTTCAAAAAGACGTAATGTTATTTTTTTGTAGTATTTTTTAGAAAATTGCTAATTTCTAGGAACATTTATAAATACCTTTTTATGGAACTTTAAGAGAATCCATATTGGAAAAAATACATATAGATGTAGGTGAAAAGCCTGCCAAAAGTCACAAGACTCTAAATTTGTACAGATGCCTATTTTTAAATTGATCTGAAAGGTTTGCCATGTGTGAATAAAGTCTAATCTTTCATGTAGTTGAAATTGGAAAGAGAAAAACTTTTTGATTAATCAGTGAAGAGCAGTATCCTAGTAGTAAACTATTAAGCACGGTACAGTTCAGATTTCGTTACCACCTTCATTTGAGTCTTGCGGTTCTGGACTACTAGCTTTAAAGAAAATCCGCAAGGGCGCGACGTGCCGCCTCTCGCACAACAGAAATGACGCGTCGAGAGTTTAAGACAGCAGTCCACACGTAACGAAGCATAATTACCTGGAGCAGAGACTACTGTGAATAACATCGCGATTTCTTCAGAGCGAAGCTCTTCCATTGCTGCCTTCCAGCTGAAGTTCTTTTTTAAAATTAATATTCCACAAATTTTTGGGATTTTTAGTTACATAAATTTATGTATTTTTAAGTGTAGAATACGTTCCCCATTAAATCTTGGGTAAATTTGAGCACTTTTAAATATTTCAAAAAAGTTTATGGAGATTTCCGTATATAATAAGTATTTTGACAAACTTTTGGGGGATGTTCCACAAATTTTGGAGAGTTTGGTTAATATTCCACGCGAATGTATTATAATATGACCCCTACTAGTACCCGATCAGACCCCGACTAGGATAAGTCGGGTCACCTGACTAGCCCCCGACTAATGTACCGTGACGCTACTGGTCGGGGGCTAGTCAGATGACCCGGCTAGCCGCCGACTTTAAGTGGAGTCGAATGGTCGGAAACCAGACTAGTTCCCCATTTGAATTTCTACACGGGTCATGGAATGTAAACTGAATACTAAATTATTTGTTTTATAATACTTTTAAATAAATCTACTATTTTGAACAACTTTTTTCATGCTGCGTAAAATTAAATATGTTCGTCGAGTCACTGTTACTAGATGACTTTTGAAATAAGAACAGTTTATTATCTCGCAAAAAAGTTAAATTTGTTTAATCATCTGTACAAAATCCTTTGTATCACATTTGCATCATTTAGTTAAGTGTATAACCTTTATATTTACGTTATTTAACATTATACTTGTTTATAACATAATGAAAATAACAGAAGAAAATATCAGATATTTAGCTTGAGACAGATCACAAAACAAGTTTGAGAGTAAACAAAAAAGTTCTCTGGGCATTTGTTGACTTGGAAAAAAATTTGACACGATGGATATAATTAAGCTTTAGGCAAGGAAAAATTATGTTATCTTGATCTTGGCTATTTACTACATTCATAGGTAAGTGTCCAAAAATTGCCCTCGTCTACGAAAAAGATCGAGATCTCAGGACAATGAAAAAATGTTAACCCGTTAGCGTTGGTAAGATCATAAGATTGTTACGGCAGAATCAGTCGATGGCTTAAAAGAATGTGCAGCAGTGTAGAAACCATTACCAGAAGTAACAATTGAAGCTAAAATTGAAATATATTATTCTGTACTTACACTCTCTGTGTTGTACGATAGAGAAACCTCGACTTACCAAGAAAAGGATAAGAGTAAAGCTAACGCGATTGTCATGAAATTTCTGCGGATTGTATGCGATAAAACGCTAATGAACAAAGTCATGAAAAGAATATGGTTTATGAACTTAAGCGAAGTTACAGTTTTATGCAAATGCAGGAAAGTTTGGACAAAATAGTTTATAAGATTGAAAAGCTTTACCTAGTGGATGTCATACGAGGGTAGTTCAATAAGTCCTTAGAATGAAGTATAAAAACAATTTTTTTTGGGTAAACTTTTTTTTATTTTTCAACATAATCTCCTTGGAGCTCTATA
>NC_046664.1:75707872-75718769 GCF_010883055.1 Belonocnema kinseyi | reverse complement strand
AAAACACGTAAACTCAGAAGATGTGGACTGTGACTGCACCATATATCTAGTCGGGAGTGGTGCTGACTGAAAACAGATGATTTGGTGCGATTCGCGCGCCATATGTTGGTCATTCTAAGGAATTATTGAACTACCCTCGTATGTGTAAAAAGTATGGATCTTACTAAGGAATTATTAGTCAGTTTGCGTATTTTCTGATCTATGATATATGAAGACTTTGTGAAACCGTTCGCCTGGGCTGATTGCTATAGAGATTGATCAGCGACCTATATCGGAGCTGTGTTACGGAACGAACGTGTTGCTTTAGTAAGCTACACGGTAATTCTAGATTGATCTAAAATTTATACCTCCTCCTATATTTCCCTTTCTCACTTTCCTCACATAAGTACCTTGATCCCCGGCAGTATCAAGAGGCTAGAACCGAGTCATTTACGCTTATCTCAAAAGAGATTTGGCTTGATGGTATAAAAATAATGAATAACGTAAAATGCAGGCATCATAACACTGAAAATGACTCGACCCAAAGATAGCCACTCTTCATATTGAAACACACACAAATAATCATTGTCTCATTTTTTTTCTTCAAAAAATTGTTTTATTACGTTTTGTTCGCTGACACCTCAATAATTAAACCCTGGAAAAAATATGTCTCTTTTACAATCGAGATTGCGTTAAATTGTTTACATAACTTTATGGAATGATTAAATTTCTCAAAGCTATTTTGGTCTTAAGTCACGCACTCAGAACACGAAACCCTCGCTTCACACTTAATTTTTTATAATTTTGCAGCATAGCTTGCATAAATCGCAAAATTATGAGCAACCGAGATTTTTTTATTCAATATAAAAATTGTATTAAAATGCTCTTGAACCCTCTATGCAAACCATTATTATTTCATTTTTAATATTATATCTCGGTCCGGGACAGCGTAATGAGAAATTTTTGTAGGCCATTTAAAAAGTTATAATCCATCCCTCGGATTTACCATCGAATTTGCTGTGGCTTAAACTTTAAACCACAGAAAATGCGATGGAAAAATCAAAAATTCTAATATTTTTAAACAAAAAACGCGAGACCCGGAAGAAAGTAAAAGGAGGGATTGTAACTTTTTAAATGATCTACAAAAATTTCTAATTGCGCTCTTTAAACCAAAAGAGCGATGAGTCCTATCAGAAAATAATTAAAAGAAAGATTGTATGTGCGGTCAAACGGGGTAATTTCGAACATGTAGGGTAAATCCGGACATTCCTAAATTGATAGTTTAAATTATTTGAGGGAGTTTTAACCAGAATCTTGAACCAGTTAAAGCCTGAATGAAGCCTAAATTGGTTCTATATTCTGGTTAAAATCCCCTGAACAAATTTAAATTATCAATTTAGGAATGTCCGAATTTACCGCACATGCCCGAAATTACCCAGTTTTATGGTACATTTTTTGATAAGCCATAATTTTGATCATGTACATTTTTACGTAACTCGCATCGTTTGAATCTTCCTTGAAATTTTCGATTTTTTCATTATATTTCAGAGATGGAGTCATCCGTTCCATCTCCATTTTTCCATCATCTTTTTTGAAATTTCTCTTTTTTCTCTTATTTTCAAAAAAATATTTAAATCAGGCAGGAAATTCTCTTAAATGATTGAATGTACGTTAGAACAATAAAAACAATTGTTTACTTTACATGTAAACAATTATTCTATTCAAAACTAGAATATGCGTAAAAACTCTTGAAAGAAAACTTGCAGCTGAAACAATTTAAAATATGTTAAAAATTTGAAGATCGAATACAAAGGTTGTTAAGGTCAAATCTTTTCAAACGAATTCCATAAAGATAAATAATTAAAACATAAAATATTCCAATTAATACACCATAATTTTAATTTTTATGGTAGCATTGAGCAGTTTCAAGTTTTATTTTTTAATCTTACCATAACAAAAGTACATTGTTTATTTGGCCGATTTGTAACTAAACTGCTTAAGATTTAAATAAAACTTTAAAGCTAAAATAGTTCCCTAAACCTATACAAATATAATTTTTTTGAAATGTAAAATATTTGAGGCACAGAAAACTCTCTTAGTACTATACCCAGGAGAATATCTTTCAAATATAAATTCTTCACTGTCAGAAATGATTAAAAAATCATTTTGAATTCTTTTAAATATAAAATTTTTTATAAAAAGATTTATAAAAAAGATTTATAAAGAATTGAATAATTCATAAAAAAATTTACTAAAATATCTGTAAGAAAAAATTAAGAACAATTTATAAATTCTTAAAACAACTCTTCTCGAACGGAAGTCTTTTAGTGTATGTATTTAATAACTTATAATTCATAAATAGTATATTGATATACCAGATAAACATGCTGAACATTTTTGTGCTGTTATATTAAAAATATGGTATTTATCTACATTATTTAATTTCTTTTTTCCTTTTTTATTTTGAAGACAATAATTGAAAAGTTCAACATAATATTATTATTATTGCCTGTACCCATAAAATAATTACACAGCAAGAAATAGAGAGCTGTGTAATACACTTTTTGTTTTATTATTCATGGCATTGTTTTCCTCACATATTCAGTGCTTTCGGAATGGTGCAAATAATTAATAATAATTGCAGTTCATTACCTTCAACTCTCTCGCTCTTCCAGCAGGAGTGTTGGGTGCTACATTTTTTATGAAAACTCCGGACACGTTTGTATTGTTTGAACTCGTAGTATTCACCAGATCTACCTGTATAAAGGGGAAAAAAGAACAAATAGGATGAAAACTGCCTTTGTTTTCAAGTTTTATAATGAGTATAGAAAGCAAAAGTTAATTTTTTAAATGTTCGCATTGCGGGTGAAACTTTGCTTGTATTACAATCTTTTATGATCAAATTAATTACACTAGTTAACAAGATTGTGTTTATCATTCATTCATAAGACATTTCACTATGTTGTTTTCCGTAAAATTTGTATCCTGAGAGCGAAAATGTTCTAGCTTTTCGCGTTTTTCAGAAAAACAGGTTTTAAAAATTGAAAAACCCCATTTTTTGTTGTTTCTGAAATCCTATATAAAACAAACCGGAAGTGCTACAGGTTTCTAATAGAGCTGATATTGAAGCCCGATGCATGTTCTATGGCCCCATGTTTTCAAAAATTACCTTGATTTCTTTTACATTTTTTCACGTGCGCAATACGATTGGTTTATTTTTTAATTTAGTTAGTTTCAGAATCAGCGCTTCAAAATATATATGAAAACATAATAAAAATAAAAAACATAAATTTTATAGAGTATTTTACCTTAGTGATCAAATTTTGGTGAATTTTAACAATTTTTGTAATACTGGGTAACAAGATTTCATTTATCATCAATTGATGTTACATTTCATTTTTTCCATAGAATAAGAACTTGAAGGGAAAAATTTTATATCTTTTCGCGTTTTTCATAAAATCAGGTTTAAAAAGGTTTGAAAAGGAAGAATGATTGAAAATATTACAAATAATTTGCTGGATTTAAGGGATTTAAAATATAATAAGGTTGTTTTACAAAATTCTACGAACTCTCAAGAAATAGAAAAAAGTTGAAATGATTTCAAAAGGGTTTCAAAGGATTTCAAGAGATTATATGCAGTGAAGGAATTCGAATAAAATTTTGAGGGGTTTTCAGGGAATTAAAAGGATTTTTTCGGATTTCATAGTATTTTACGTATTCTTAGAGTATTTTCAGATGTTTAAAAATTACTAAAAATTTAAAAGAATATCGTGGAATTATAAAAACATTCGAAGAGATTTAAAATGTCAAGGAATTTAAAGGAAATTTCAAATAATTGAGTAATTCATAGGATTTCAGAAGAAATGTAAAGAGTTAATAACAAACAAATTTCATAAATTAAATTTAGAATTCATCAAAATTTTAAGTCCTCAATAATATCCCACATTTAAGTTTATCTACAAAATTCCTCAGATTTAAAAGAATCATGAATGTGACGATTAAATTTGGACAGCACACTCTTAAATATCTACAGTCAAATTAAGATACTAAAATAAAAATATAGGATAGAAAAAGTAAGGCACTTTTCTGTTTTCTTCCTTCTTTTTTCTATAATTTATTTATTTTTTTGAAACAACAGAAAAAAAACCTCGACAAAAAATCTTTAGGTGCTTCCTTCATCTTTCCTCTTTTTTTATTTAGGTTCTTTGTAATTTGAATGAAAGTTTTTAAGGACTTCTTGTCAAAAATCTTACAGATTTCATTGCGTTTTACAGGGTTTTACTAGACTTTTTTTATTGGTCTATTTTTAAAGATTTTCAAAGAATCTCAAAAAAGTTTTAAGGGCATGTGATACTTAGAAAATAATCGATTTTACTAGTCTTAGGATCCCCCGGCTTTTTTCCTACATTAATAAAGATTTTTTTTAATTTGGCGAATGGTAGCGAACATGCAAGCGGACGTCGCCGAACTCTTCGTTTGTGGAATAATTAAAAATTTAATTTTGCTAAATTTGATTGATGTGTGCGTATTTTGCGTTTATGCAAGTTAAAATCCTCCCCAGCTTTACTTCCAAGCAGCACAATATTTTTCGCCGAAAACTTGGGACAATCAAAAAAACATAATGCCGAATGTAATTAGCGAAATTTTTATTAATTCAAACCAATATTTTGCAATGAATGTTTTCATAGTCTCTATACTTATTAAACGAATTTTTACAATGATTGTTAATAGTTTAAAGGAATCTGTATTATCATCAGAGCTTGTTTTTACCGAGCAGTGTAGATGTAATTCCACAATCTGTGAAAATAGGAATCTAAACTATCGATCAAGTTAACTCTTTAAATAACATAAAATATTAACGTCATTTTTGACTAGATGAAAAATAAATTTTTTTAAATTTAAAAATGATATTTTTCTAGATAAAGATCTTCGCACCTTGCCCCACTGGGAATCGAACAGCAGAACTTCTAATCACCGGTCGAGTGCTTTTCCAATTAGCTATTAGAGAGATCGATAGAAAAATCCTTTTTCATAAATATACGCTATTTCGAGCCAGTTAGACAAATTTTACATTTATGATAGGAGTAATTTAAAGGAATCTGTATTATCATCAGAGCTAGTTACTACCGATTAGTTAAGATGTCATTTCAGAATCTAAAAATATAAATAAAAACCATCGATCAAGTTAACACTTCTTCTTGACTTTAATTATTTTCTGTTATTTGAAGAATTCACTTGATAGATATTTTTTAATTTTAATTCCACAGATTGTGGAACGACATCTATATTGATCGATAGTAACGAGCTCTGATGATAACACAGATTCCTTCAAATTACGCGTTTCATAAATGTAACACCTGGCTTGAGATAGCGTATATTTCTGAAAAAGGATTGTTCTTTTTATCTCTCTAATAGCTTAATTGGAGGAACACTCGACCGGCCATCGGAAGTTATGTGGTTCGATTCTTAGTGAAGCGAAGTGAGAAGATATTGTTTAAAAAAAAATATCGATAATTTTACATTTTTGTTAAACATACGTCTTTTTGAATTCAATGTTCAACTTTCTTATAAGAACATCGCCTTTTTTGCTAGAAATTTTTAATTCGTTGAAAATATAACTGTTTTTCGTTTTAATTTAATTTTTATTGTTAGAATATTTTACTTAAAAGACTTTATTCCTAAATTTATTTTATTATTTTAGTAAAAAATTACCGTATTTCCCCTGGTTTGGTAGAATTTTAAGCTGTAAAGTCTGATATAGGGATTGATTTGGAGAGTATTATATCTTAATGAAAATGTCCAGATTCTTAAGATACAAGACGACATGCCAAAGAAATAAAGTTTTTCAATGTAAGCGCCATGTGCCTACAAAAAAGAGTTTCGTACCTCATTTAGATGTTAATAAGGTCCCTCAAGCCTCCCCCTCCCATACTTTCCCTCCACTATATCCTCTAGATTCTCCTACTTCCCCTTCTCATACTTTACCAATCGCCTGCCTTCCCCAACTTCTTCCTCCTCTACCCTCTTCTCTAGCTAATACTCCCCTTCCCCTACTTCCTTTCCATATCCATCACTTGCTCTCCATTACTAACCCTCATTACTAATCATTTCCTCTACTTCCCCTCACCTCCACACTCTCACTCTCCTCACTTGTCGTACTTCTTTCCCCTCACTCCCCTTCTCCTTATTACCTTAGATAACACACCCCTTCCCCTATTTCCCTTCCCCAGCCATCACCTTCCCTCCCCTAACTCCCTTCCGAAATCCCTTATTACTAATACAGGCACACGAAAAAAGCTCTTCTCCAGGCGAGACCGAATCAAACCAACCCAAAAACGAGTATAAGTGGACCAGACTTTTATTTTGTTTCGTGTGCCTGTGAAATCATTGCCTATTTACCCTTACCTACCTTCATTTAACCTGCTGTCCCTCCCCTCATTTCCCGTTTTGCGTCCTCTGATTCCCCTCATTTCCTACTTCGCCTACTTCCCCTCCCCTAATTTCTCCTCACTTTCAATATTTTTCCTCCCCTCATTCCCACTTACTTCGCCTCCCATCATTACCCCTCACTTCCCCTACTTTCTCACTACTTATTTTCTTTCACACCCTTCTTTGGAAAAAAAAGATGAACAGACACCCAGTCGAAACTATAAAGGTTTCTGCCCGGAGTTACGAGACAGCCGGTCAAAAAAAATTTCTCTAAATTTCAAACCATTAGCCGCCATATTGGATAAATTAGGGGGAGTAACGATCATTTTCGTTTTTATTTTTTTCTCCGTTTCTATCGTTAGAAAATATCTGAAAAATGTACAGAACTTTTTTCAATCATGCTCAACGTGCAGTATATTCCGTTTTGATTTTTTCGGTGTGATAAAACTCAGTGACTATCTCAGTTTTAGACCAACTTGTTTAAATGGAAAAAGCTCGATTAAAAAAAAAATGGAAAAAAATTACTTGTTATAAATATTTTTTGAATTAGAGTCACCTGTAAAGGAATATATTCAACGAATAATTTCCGAAATGGGATTCATTCCGGAAAATGTCCCAAAAAATGCAAAATATCAGTTATCTATCAAATTTATGATAAAGGCGGTATTTTTTTAAATGTTTTCAGCATGAAATATTTTTTATCGATAAGTGACGAATTTCCGAGTATTTTTCAAAGAATTTTAAATCCTTTGAACAATTTTTCTCTCTCGGAATATTGTAAATAGTTATTATCATTCGAGATAAATTATACAAAGTTGATGAATGTTAATTGTTTTACACATTTTTTTCTCCCTGAAATCATAAAAATCTATTCTTTTCTGGAAATAATGACACAATTAAAGAATGTTAAGAGCAATATATTTTTGAAGGATTTTTAGTAATTATTCGAAAAAAATGTATTTGGACAACTTCTTTACTCTGTATAGCGTGAAACATTATTATTTTCTGGAATCAATAACAATTAATGGATATTGAGAGCAATACTTTTTTCTAAGGGACATTTAGCAATTTAAAAAAAATTTTCTTCTTTGTAAATGGTAAAAGATATTTTGCAATTATTTAAAAAGCTAACAATTATTTACTAACGCCTGTTCATAGGGAAGGTGGGAAAAAGTCTACATTTTTCAAAGCTTTTACGCCATGTCGCTTAATATTCAGAATTTCCTTATCTCAGAACGTATGCCCTATATGATTTAAAAAATAGCAATTTGTTTAAAGAAATAAATCTCCATGAAAAACATATTGTTCTCAAAATCTTTTAATTGCGTCATTATTTCCCGAAAATAATAAATTTTTACGATTTTAGGGAGAAAAAGTTTTTATAATAATAAAAATGGTTTAAATAATTACCAAATATGTTAAACAATATCGAATACAATTGAAATTCATCAACTTTGTATAATTTATCTCGAAAGATAATAACTTTTCATGATTTACAGGAGGAGGAAAATTCCTTCAACAAATAATAATTGCTTAAATAAATTGAAATTATTTGAAAAATATTGGAAAATTCGACAATCATCTATTAAAAGGAATTCATGTTAAAAAAATATCATGACACAAAAAATTCAAAACAAAATGTTGAAAATTTTTTTGGAGATTAAATTTCCCGCTAAATTTTTTTTAAAACATTACGCACGTTGAGAATGATTGAAAAAAGTTTTAAGAATTCTTTCAGATTTGTTCTAACGCTAGAAACAGATAAAAAATAAAAATGGACGTTTCACCTTCTAACTCATCCAATATGGCGGCTAACGGTTTTGAATTTTGGGAAATTTTTATTTTTTATTTTATGCTTCAAAATGGCTGACTCATCATTTGGTTAATCAGTTGGCTTGAAATAAGAGCATCGTTCTCTTGCCGCAAAAGCGTAATATTTGCTGCAAAATATTCTTTTTGAGGAAATTCAAATTCCTTTTAGCCTTAAGTTTAAGAGGAAATTCGATTTGTGTTAAGGAGCATACTTGTAACATAAGAGAAAATTTCTCGAGAGTAATTTAAAAAGCGCCGTTACTTCAAGCAAAATCGAATTTCCATTTTTGTTTTAAATAATATGAAATTTTTTAAATTACCTTTCCACCAACGATGCTAAGTCCCAGACTCGTTTCCGGTTCTCTATAGATTTCCACGAGTCTCTCCGGCCCCCAATGTTGCGTCCACACAACCTTTCCATCTTTATCTCTATGTGTTACAGTCATTTTTCGATTAATCTTGAATAAATTTCTCTATACTATTGAAAAAATAAATCACCCTTTCTTTCAGATCTGAGCTTAATTTAATTGTTGTTCTCCTTTCAAAAATCGATATTGAAATTGTAGAAAAGCCTTTTTCCCATTTGTGTTTTGATTAAAAAATTCTTCAACTTTGATGACTTCCTGAAGATGAATGTTTTATAGTTTTAGTGCGCCTTTGAAGCCAGAAGCTCTTTGATGCTTATCCGTGCTGCAAAAGATCTTCTGAGAAGTGTTCTCATTATCTTCGTCTCGATTTTACACCACTTGTCTTTACAAAGCACGATTTGCATTACACAGATGTTTGGCTTTGAAAAAATTGATGAACTCTGATTTTTAATGAAATGAACTAAGTCTTTGTAGTCCACTTAGTTTCCTGAGCACGTGTTAAGGGGTCGAGAGGGGATGATTTTTCTGGGTCGGTTAGTTTCAAAATACTTTATAGAGCTTCAGGTGTTGGTTCAAAGGAGAAAAGGCTTCTACAAAATTACATAGTCATGTTTAAGAATTTCTTCTCGTTGATGTATTTTTGAGGCAAAGAGGTTCCTTAAGCAAAAAGCAAGCTCCCTTTTATCGAGTAAAGTAACGTCATCACGCTTGCATACACGACGGGTCTCCCTCGGATCCCACTCGACGGTTCTTCACCTGAAGAGGCTTAAGTGCTGAAAAAAAACAGATTTGCAATTAATGTCAGTGGTACATAAAACTCTTAAAGGGCGCTATAAAAAGAAGTGCTGAAAAGCAACTTCTTTATAGCTTGAAAAGTTACTAATGAAGTTACTTCTAGAAATCTCTTTTGTGGTAATGTATTTAGAATTAAGAATTTATATCGGTAAGTTGATTTCCTAAAAAGCTTTTGCAATGCACGGAAAATATCCTGTTTGAGAATTTTCTTCATTTTTTCCCTTTTCCTCCACTTTCTTTAGGGTTTCGTTGCCACGGGAAAAAAACCCCTACAGTTTTAGTCGGGTGTCCGTCCGTCTGTCCGTCCATCCGTCCTGCGTACTTTTTCCAAGAAGGAAAAGTGAGGAGAAATGAGGGGAGGCAAAGTAGGGGAGATGAGGTGAAGTAAAGGGAGTGGAAGTAGGCTAAGTGAGGGTAAGCAAGGAAGTGGAATTAGAGGAAGTGAGGGGAAATAAGGGGAGGAAAAGTAGAGAAAGTGATGTTAAATGAGGGGTGAGGACGTAGGGGAAATAGGAGGAGAGGAGTTAGGAAAGGGAAATTAGGGAAACTAGGAGAAGTGAGTGTAAGTGAGGGGAAGGAAAGTAGAAGGTGAGTGTTAACTTACGAAGGAAGGAGAGGGGGAAGTAGGGGTGGAAGAAGTTGGAAAATGTATCGCGAATGCTGAATTGAGGTGAGAGGAAGCAGGGCAGTGTATGGGGTGTGGGGGAGCGAAAGTAATAGCCTTTAAAGGCTCATAATTTTTAAAGAGTTTCGGATTACGTTAGCAACTCACACCAAAAATTGGTATTTAAAACAAAAACATTCGAAGGAAATCTTTAAAAATTATAAATATGAATAAATAAACATAGCAATAATAATAAATTATGAATTAACATTTTTTAAAATTATTAATCCATTAAAATTACCAAATTTACAAGCTTCAACAATATTTCCGATTGTGTTAGTGTTTATGTCCAAAGTTGACATTTTTATTCAAAAACCATTAGATTTCGAACAAGATTAATCATTTTGAAACTTTTAGGTGGCATGGTTTTTTACATTCAAGTTGCTATTTCAAACAAAAATCATTATAATTTGAACAAGATTCAAAATCTTTGAACAGTTTTGGATTATTCCCTAGTATTTTTTTTATCAAAAATTTTATATTTTTAATTTTAGGAAAATTATATTCCAAGAAGTTGAAAGAAGATTAACAATTTTTCAATTTCAAGCGGATTTTACAGGGAATATCTATGTTAATTAAAAATGTATTTACGAGGGTGGATCAAATATAAACCGGAATTTTACAAATACTTTTCTTAGCCAATCGCAAGCACTCTCACAGTGTAGGTTCTTGTAATGTAGTGTATTAGGAGTGGGTAAAACGCTTGGTGAGCTGTTTGACTCAGTCAACCCAGTTAAACTCAGTTAATCCGTGCGAAATTTTGACTCGATTGAAGGATCAGTATGGGGATGATACTCTGTCTAAAACTCAAGTGTTTGATTGGGCCAAAAAGTTTAAGAGTGGACGAGAA
>NC_046664.1:75589011-75707772 GCF_010883055.1 Belonocnema kinseyi | reverse complement strand
TTGATGACTCGACCTCAAAGTTTCTACGAGCAAGGAATTAACAAGCTTCCAAACCGCTGGAAAAAATGTGTAGAGCGTGAAGGAGACTATGTAGAAAAATAAGCAATAGTATTTTTGTATTGTTTTATAAATAAATAAATATTAAAAAAGAATTTCGGTTAATATTTGATTCACCCTCGTATAAATTTTGAAAAATTTGAGGTTAAGCTAAAATTTTTCACAGGAAATTCTTTTTTTAACAAAAATAATTCAATTTAAAGAACATTTACAATTTGATAAATTTTTTGTTATGTTCTTTTAATGCTTTTCGTCGAAAATGGATATTTCTAATTTTTTAAAAGTTTAGTTCGTCATAATTTTTTAAAAATTAGGATAAACACAAGACGACTCTCTCGGTTCCAGTTCTGCCCCCCCCCCCCTACCAAACCTCCCTTATAAACTGAAGTTTAGTAGGGCGGACGTTACAGCTACAATCTCCACCATATGGCGAATTTCTAATTAACTTGGACATGATGTCGACTCGCAAAAGAAACTTATAGCATAAAGGTGGTGGTTGGGCGCATAATATAAACAATGAATAATACAGACTATAAAGTAACCTCAGAAAGGACTGAATTTTTAATTGACAAAATGCATCCACACAGTAAATGTAAAGGTCAAGTTTCAGGCGATGAATGGAGACTGGGTGTCTCGGAGATCATGATTTCGTATCTCCCAGATTGCTGTTGGCTATAATGAAAGTAGGAATCAGAAGATTGTTTATCATAGCATTCTACGCGCTAGTTGATAATGATCCCAGAGAAGCAAAAGCCGCCTTCGGGGACACTTTAAAAGATACAATAAATATTTTCAATGTTGGTGAAAGAATAATTCTACTAGGAGATATGAATGGATGTGTAGGCATCCAAAATCAGGATACGGAAAAAGTATTAGGTAATTTTGGGGATCCAAGAACAATCTATAATGGAGATAAATTAGTTTGGCTTATGCTTAGAACGAGGTATCTTTATTACAAATATTTGATTTAGGCATACACTGATCTACATGTATACCTGGTCGAAATGAAATAGCCACAGTATAATTGACTTTGTTGTTGCGGATGAAAGATCAGAGAGCTAGTGAAAGATACAAGGGTAATGAGGGGTTCTGAATGCAATACTGATCATTCAATTCTGATCTCCAAAATTAACGTAGGTTGGGGATAGAGAAAAAAGAGAACCAACAAAACAAACGCGAATCAAAATTGAGAACTTACAGAAACCGGATGTGCTAATAGATTTCCAAAATAAGATAAGCGAAGGCATAGATAGGGCAACATGGGAGGACCGTATAAAAAAACAAAGATATAGAGGGCGCCTGGACAATGTTACGGTATTTCCTTGTTAGATGTACGATCGATATGTGTGGTACCGCAGTTGTAGGAAGAATGTCTGGTGATGCGTGGTGGAATAATGAAATTCAGGCTGCCCAAAAAGCAGAGAGAGAAGCGTACAAGAGAACTTTGAACATTGCAGGTCTTTTTAATGAGGAAAGAAATAAACGTATAAATGATTACAGACACAAAAATAGGATACTCAAATGATTAATTAAGGAAAGTAAAGATAAAATTAGAGCAGAAGAAGAGAAGAAAATTTAAAACGACTTTGAAGGAAGCAAGAAACTGTTTATATAAAAAATTTAGGGAAATAAAATTACAGGATTTGTCAACATGAGAAATAGAAATGGGGAAATGCTGTATGATACAGAAGGAATACTAGAAGCTTTCAGAGACTATTTTAGGGGACAATTCGGAGATGAAGCTATAGGAGACCACAACTGCGATGTAGAACGCAATGCGTTAGACAACTTAATTGAGAAAGTCTGTGTTACTGAGGTTAGGGATATAATTAAGAAATTGAAAAACGGTAATGCTTAAGTTAGACACTCGGACTTCACCTCAGAGGTCTGGGGTTCGATCCCTGAGCCGGTACCTCTAGAAATTTTTCAATGTACCTTTACCGAGGTTCTGGTGGTTCGGAACCCACCTTAAGCTGTAGGTCCCCCCATCGTGTACTTGACTGCAACCCAGTCCGTCAATGATGGGGTAAAAACCAGGCTTTGTCCAATATGTCTGGGCAGCCTGCTCTCATCAGATCACTTGATTGCATTATAAAAATGCGTCCGTGACTGATGATATATACCGGGACAGCCCCGTGCAAAAATGATGAAATAAAAAAAAATCCAACCCTAACCAAAAATGCCTTCGACATGTTGGGCAGTATAAGCCTGTGACAACATTTCAACACTGACATGTTTTTTATAATAACCGAAGGTGTTCCCCTACCGAAGGTGTTCCGCGTTGATATCGCGGTAGGGCTTGAGCTTTCCTCTTATGACTTTAGCGGCTATGTTGGCGATAGCATTGCTACTGACAGGGTTTTCCATGCCAAATAGGCTGATAACGAAGAGGAGAAGGACTAAGTAGAACACCAAAACCCATAAGTGAAAAATGGAAAGTATATTAAAGATTTGGACACGCTTGTCGCTTCCCGACGATCGTCGGGGTGCCCCTGGAGCCACAGCTGGGGGCCGCAGCATGCGGGACGGTGGCGATGGTGAGCTGCGAGATGGGCAGGCAGATCTCACTAATCAAACAGCTGGCCAGCAAGAACATCTGGGACAAACAATAAGCAGTGGGACATCATCTGTGCCTGCTGAGGTTGCTCTGGCTAGCGTTAGCTCTTTGCAGCCAACCACCTCGACAGAAATACCGTGGGAGAGCATCAATTGGTATACCACAATGAAAGTGAAATTGGTGCGTCTAAAACGAAAATAGAAAAAAGGATACAATTTAAGAACGAATTTTTCTGCAAAGTATCTTAATATACAAAAAGTCGCACTAAGAGATCTTATCGCTAAGGTGAAGGCCATCAGGACTAATCTACACGTGACAGAAGACCGAGCAATGGAGATTAAACAACAGGTTGATTTGGCGTGGAAAAATGTCGGCAATGGTCATCAGTTAGAGGAATCCGCGTCAAACGGTCAAGCAGGATCAATTGATGTTCTTCCTCAACCTATTGATGATCCAACACCACCACATCCTCCAGAGGCCTTATAGAACCAAAGGCAAAAGCAGATGTTCAGCAACCAAAAAAGCGATGAAAATGGACATACCATATGAACAGAGATGTTATGGGCCTTTATTTTTTGGCAGAGAAATGTGAGCAAAGTGTGAGGAGAGAACATCATAGACTCTTCTTACTTAAATACCCAGAGCTAGCCACAAAAATAAATGAGCAGAATCTGGAAAATCGAAAACGCTCAATATCTGTAAACAGACTGCTTTCGGCTGTTCAAATAGTTGCTATCAAAATGAAAGTGGAACAGCAGCTTCCTATTGATGAACTCACCTTGGAAGATGTGGATAACGAAGACTTGATTGATGCAGCAGGCATAAGTACTAGAGAAAATGAACATCATGTACCGAATCCATTAGAACCACATCCGGATATTACTAACGATGATGTGGATCGGGAAATCCCAGAAAAACTACAGTACCTGGAAAGGAATTTTGGTCATGCTTTAATAGAGTTCAGATATGTAGAACCAACTCTAAGGTATTCTCTGCCCAAAATGAACATCACAAATGATCTGCGTACACTAATAGCACATCTCGACAGCAAGGTTTTACCTACGTATTTGAACGTAACACAAACTGCGTTAGAGGTGCAAACTCTTGTATACTGTGCAGCTGTGGCAACCGTTATAACGTTGGGCCGGAAAATTAGGCCTGCCAATGCAGTTTTTGTCCCAGCAAGAGATCGAGATCCACCATGTAAGATCAGGTTGGATATGGATGTCAGCAAAGTAAGGTGAAAATTGGGTCAATTAACTCAATATAAAAAAGGAAATAGAACCAGAAAGCTGATGAACCATGTTACTAAAATCATCCACTTTCGGCACATCGAGACATTAAGACCAGCAATATTGGATAAAATTTTTGACTCTCAACGACAGAGACTTGATGTTCTTACTGCAATTTGGACACTGCGTGGTTCAAACTGGAGGAAGCAAAGGCAAGCCATAGCTCTGAAATGCAATTGATAAACATTACAGCTTTAGATGTTTCAGCGGTCTTGAAAAGGACAAGTAATTGGAAAGCTCCAGGTCCGGACATGGTGCACAACTTTGGGTACAATTATCTGACGAATGTGCATCTTGCGTTAGCAAGGTGTTTTCAGAAGATCAGTGAACACCCAGATCTAATGCCAGGCTTTATGCTTCAGGGTACTACGTATATATTACAAAAAAAAACCAGATGCTCAAAATCCATCTGACTTTCGACCGATATCCTGTCTTCCAACAAATTATAAATGTATTACAGCTATCATTGCAGATAAGGTATATTCTCATTGCGACGAGAATGACATTCTTACAGAAGAACAAAAAGGATGTTGTAAAAACTCGCGAGGCTGTGAAGATCTAGTCACTATAGACGCCATGACTCAAGCTCGTAATCATCAAAGGAACTTACACATGGAATACATTCACTACAAGCAAGCGTTTCCTTCCGTGCCGTATGACTATTTTTTTGAAGTCTTAAAAATTTACAAAATCTGCCCACGCCTTATTGACTTTCTAAGTCATGCGATGAGGCTCTGGGGTACAAGAAGCAAGTATCTTGATCATGGACAAGCAAGGATAACTAGATCAATACGCTTTACGGCGGGTATATTTCAAGGAGACTTCTTCAGCGCACTATGGTTCTATTTAGCGCTGAATCTATTGAGCAAAACACTAAATTGCATGTCTCATGGGTTCAGAATTTATAATAATGAGGATGGTCACCAAGTGACCCATCTTCATTACATGGATGACCTGAAGTTGTACGCTAAAACAGCCCAGAAACTGCATCAAGTGATCGATGTCACACAGCAGTTTTCTAATGATAGCGACATGGAGTTCGGACTAGATAAATGTAGAACAGTGCATTTAATCAAAGGGGAATTAGAGACCGCAGAATTAGAGAACGAGTTCGAAAATGACATCGAGGCAATGGCTGTAGGCGAATCATATAAATATCTGGATATTCTTGAATCTAAGGGTATTCAACATACGATAGTTAAGACAAGCCTAACGACTGCCTTCACTACGAGACTCAGATTAATTATAAAGAGTTTTCTCAATTCGGCCAATTGAGTTCTACCAAGCCATTTAGAGTGTAGGGGCGTGTAGATGTCAAAAAACGGTGTGAGTCACAAGTTATACAGTTGCGAAAATATTTTAACAGCAAACGAAATGTTGCGCTTTACAGTACCATCTGTCAAGCGGATCTTGACTATACGCCCTAAAACTTGTCGTTAGATGGGGCCTTGAATATCAGGGCAGAAACCATAGAGGAATTAGAAATACTAGCAGTCTTGCGCGCGCCACGGCGCGCGTATTTGTCTTTTTATGAAAAAGAACAAAGGAAAAGCCTATCTTTTCTATGTTATACATATTTAATAAATGTTACAAAATATTAGTATAAAATAATACAAGACACCAAGGGATGAGTTCTGTATCTGAAACTGTGATTAATCTTTTCTAATAGGATTTCAACGAAGTTTTTATTTTTAGGTAGAAAATGAAATGGAACTATTTTATTCCAAATGAGCTCTTTTTATTAAAGATTAATTTACACCTAATATTGATGAATATCATTTATTAAGATTTTGTAACTTACGTTGATGATAATCATATTCTTTAAATAATGAACTTTGCATTTTTACACCGCAATTTTTATTAATCAATCTAGCAAAATTTTTGAACGCGCATTATAATAATCAATGACCTTATAGGTTGAAAAACACATGTAATAAGCTTGTTGCCACTTGGTAAACTCTTCCCTGAAAATCTTGGTTAAACTCCCCAATATTAGTTCATGCGTACAATGTCATACAATTTTTCGTGATAACTGTTTCATTATTCCGATTTATACAAACTTGTACGAATTTTGATTACAATAGTAGATAAATCCTTAAAAAGTTGGAAAAAAATTACATTGTTGAACGTAAATTTCTGCCAATTGTCGAATATCGGGCTTAGTTAAGTCTCCCACTTTCCCCTGGACTTATCACATTAAATTTTATGAAAAACATAAATATTTTGTTTAAAATTAAAATAATAATTATTATATTTCAAATTACATAGAAATTAATGAATTTTGTATTAAAAATCACACTTTCAACACGAATATTTGAAAAATTATCATGTGGGGTAGAATGTGTTGTGAAGAATGGGGTTTGTGGTGGTAAATGGACGGTAAAGATGTTATAATTGTTTTACAAAAAGATAGTCTTTTGACTTAAAAGTTTAAGAATTGGGACAAATTTTATAATTTCCTAACTGGCAATTCTTTATTTGTTTAAAATTCATCTTTCTAATTGAAAAATTCATAATTTTAGTTAAAAATTCATCTCTTTGGTTAAAAAATTTTCGGTAATAAATTAATTATGTGTGTGAAAAAGTAACTTTGCTACTTTTGGTTTAAATTCGAATCTCTTATAGAAAATTAATCTTTATGATTGAAAACTCGATTCCTTATTTTTACAATGCATCCCTTGGCAGAATCTGCATTCGTTGAAATATCAAATATTACATTTTCTATCGAAAATTCAACTATGATTAAAAATTTAAATATTTTGTTGAAAATCTTTTCTTTTTACTTTAAGATATCCACCACTAAGTTTTCATGGAGAATTCTTTTTTTTTAATGCAACTCTGTTTGGTTAAAGATTAATCTTTTTTGTTTAAAAATTTGGCCATTCAGTTTAAAACTTATATTTGTAGGTTATAAATTTAACTATTTCGTTAAAAGTTAAACTATTCGGTTGTGAATGCAAATCTTTCATTAAAAAGCCAAGTTTTTAACAAAACCGTTTACACTGAAAATGAAAAAGTTTAATTTTCAGTTTAAAAAAATTAACTATTTTGCATGCAAATAGTTACTTTTTCATCCAAAAACATAACATTTTAACAAAATAGTTCAACTTTTAAATAAGTAGATAAGTTTTCAACCAAAAACTAAAAAATATCATTATTTTAAAACAACAACAGCTGAATTAAATCAAAAAATGCATTTCAAGAAAATTTTAAAATTCTTAACCAGAGATAAATTTTTAACTAAAATAATGAATCTTCAATCAAAAAAAGTTAATTGTAAAAGGTAGTTCAACCTTAAAACAATTAGAGAAATGTTCAACAAAAAAGATTAATTTTCAACCAAAGAAAGAATTTTCAACAAAAGAATTAAATTTTCAACTAAAATGATGAATCTTCAACCCAAGCAAGATCCATTTTTACTCATTTAGTTTAACACTTAACTTCGTAGTCGAATGCAAACAAAAAAGACAAATTTTAAACAAAATAACTGAGTCCTCAACAAAGGAGCTTTAACAAAAGATAATTCACAACTACCAAATAACAGTTGTAGATTTATATATGCATATATGTATATATTATCGAGCGCAAAGCTCCAGAACTAACAAAATAAAAAAGAAAAATATCTACAAAATTGTTGAGTTTTCCACCCAAAAAGGCAAGTTTTCAAAAGCAGTTGAATTTTCAACTTAGAGGGATACATTTTCATTCTGTTCCTGTTCAGTAAGAAAATCAAGTTTCTACCCAAAGAGATGAGTTTTTAACCAAGAAACAATTTTAGTCAAGATATAAAAAAAAATTCAACTAAATTGTTGAACATTTTCAAATAAAAATTAAAAAAAAAACTGTTCCCTTATAGTTTAAAAATCAAGTAATTGGTTCAAAATTCGTCTTTTTGTAAAACATTAATCTTATTGATTAAAAATTTATTTTTTGAACATAGAATTTTTTTTATGATGAAAAAATAGTTCTCTTAAAATTTAATCTAAAAACAACATAATTCCCTTTCTGGTCGATTCAACGATTTGAATTGCAGAGTCTGCCTAATGGTAAATGGATTCGATCTCCTTTGGAATAATTTTTATAACACTTTTTTTTGTTGAAAATTAATTTTTTTAAACAGAAAATTAAACTATGCCATTATTGTTTAAAAAGTAATTTTTTAAATTAAAGTGTAATCTTTTTTAGTCAAAAATTTAACTAATTCTTTAAAAATGTATGGATTTTGTTAAAAATTCGTCTTTTTTAGTATAAAATTAATCTTCTTGTTTGAAAATTCTTCTTGCTGATTTAGGATTCAACCATTTTTCTGACAATTCTTTTTTCTAAATTAATTTATTGAAGTGAAAATTTAACTTTCCATTTTTGGTTAAAAATGTATTGATATTTTTAATTGCAATCTATTTTGGTAGAGAACTCAGCTTTTTTTTTAATTGCACTTCTTTAAGTTGAAAATTATTTTTTTTTAACTAAAAAATGAATGTCTCTAATGATAAAATCCACTTATATTACTTCCGGTTAAAAAATTATTTTTTTTAGATAAAAACTATATATTTGTTTCAAACTTACTAGATTTTGTAGAAAATTCGTAATTTTGTGTAGAAACGTAATATTATTGATTGAAAATTATCAAATCAATGAAATAAAATAGTTTTATTATTCCTTTTCTCACCTCCATTGAGGTCTCAGAATTACATTCCATTACATACGCAATCTTTTTCATATTATAATTATTGTCCCTCATTTTAAACTCTGTTATAATTAATTTCTATACTCATATTTATATATGTATTCAATAACGACAAATTTTTTTTTCTTCGAATTATACGAACACTAGTCACTAGTTCTCTATGATTTTGTTTAAATTTCGTTAGCTCCATTCAGTATACATTGTCCTGTAAGTATCTCTATAATTGTCTTACTCATCCTTTATTGCTCACTTTCTTGAAGTTCCTGGTACAATTTGTAGAGTTCTCTGCTGAGCTGGCATGCGCCCTTCGATACTTTGCCTTTGAGCATTTCAATCATCCAATCGTCTCTCTTATACCTTTTCTCAGTTGCTTCCAACCAGTTTCTTCCTTCCTGTTTCAGTTTCCCTCTCAATTCTTTGCAGTTCCATATATGTTTGAAACTTTCCTCTTCCTTTCTGCAGATCTACATTGATATATCTCCCTCCATCCTTTTTTTTCCCTCTCTGTTCAAATTGCCGCATCTCATTCTCGCCCACTCTATTTTCTCCCACTCTTGTACTACTTTGTCAGACAAGTATTTTTCTTCGTTCACTGTTTCCTTGATATCTTTATAGTATTCACAGTAAGTAGACTTATCGATCTTGCTCCAACTTTTCTGTACTTCTTGCTCTGTTCTGATTTTTACCATCTCTTGAAATCTGGTTCCTATATGATGTTCCTTCTCTTCCATACTGAGCAGGTTTAAAATATCCGTACTCCCTAACTCTTCGCCTACTTTCTTCAATTCTTTGCCCCATTATGTGGCTTTGTTGTTTCTTAGTCCTCTCAATATTTCTTTTAGACACTGTTTCGGCCACCTTGTATCTTCCATTTGATATACTTGTAAAGTGAAGCTTGCTACTCTTTTCAGAGATAATGAGCACATTTTCGTCCTGCCTGTTTCCATCCTCCAGATGTAGTCTGGCGTATTTTTGCTCAATCCTAAAGCCATTTTTACGAAACGACCTTGCACCTTTTCTATGACCTTTTTCTCAGACAAACCCCCACAGTTCTGCACCATACATTATTACTGAGCTTATAAGTGAATCAAATAAGTATATCTTCCGTCTCAGATTTCCTACTTTCGCTCTTTTCATTAAACCCCAGGCTTCATTTATAACTTTTTGAAGTTTTCCTGCTTGTTTTCTTCGGTGTTCCATTGACGTACTTCCTGCGGTAAACCAATAGCCTAAATATTTGAATTCCTTCACTATTTCAATTTGTTCTCCTCCGAAGTAAAATTTATCTTCTTTTGATATTTTCCCTGCCTTTCTAAAGATCATGATCTTTGACTTAGATGTATTAAGTTTTAATTTATTTCTGGTTGTGTATTTTTCCAAGCTTTTCATCATTTCTTCAAGCTCACCTCTGTCCTCTGCATTATTACCACGTAGTCTGCATATTTAAAACAGTATATTTTTGTCTTTCCTTTCACCGCTCCGCCAATTTTATTTCTTTCCTAGTCACCTTATAAGTAATTTACGTGAATGTTGAATAACACCGGACTCAATGGATATCCTTGCCTGACTCTTTTTTTTAGTCCAGAAGCATCTGTTGGTTTTTTTTGTTGTCTTTATCGTGTTTTTTGTGTTATTGTACATCATTTTAATCATTTGCAGTATTCTTCCAGTAATTCCAACTTTCTCGAGTTTCTGCATCAATAATGTCCTGTTAACTTTATCAAAAGCTGACCTAAAGTCTATTCAGAACGCGTAGAGTTTTCCTTTTTCCTGTTTCAGTTTGTTTTGTATCAGTGAGTTCAGGACAAATATATGTTCTCTCGTTGAGTACCCTGGTCGAAAACCTGCCTGACTCTCTCCTAATATTTTATTTTTCTGTAGCCACATCCTGAGTCTTTTTGCCATAATCCCTGCTAGCGTCTTGTATGTAGTCATGAATAGTGTTATTCCTCTATAATTTTTCGTGTTGTTCTCATCTCCTTCTTTGTGGATTGGATAGATCTGTCCTGTCTCCCATCCATCTCCTATTTCTCCTTCAGTCCATAGTTGGTTGAGGATCCCTGTCAACTCTTTTATTAGTCTTTGGAGTAATGCTTTAAGGAATTCATTTATTATCCCATCTTCTCCTGGTGCTTTTCCCTTCTTCATTTTCCGGATCTATTCTTCTACCTCTTCTTTCGAAATATCTTCATACAATTCTCCTAATTTATCTTCTTCTCATCTTCTATTCTTCTTCTTCGTTCTATCTACCTCTGCCTCTTCGTCTATCTCTTCTGGCCTCTTCTTCGTTTCATCCAATTTCGGTCCTTTTTCTGTCCCTTCTAATAATTCTTTGAAATGTACAATCCATGGTCCTTCATTTATGCTGGCATTCAAAAGTCCCCTTTTCCTTGCTCTGTAGGGTCTCACTGCTCTCAAGAATTCTCCTAAGTTCTTGCTCTTCTCCACTTTACCCCACTTCCTTTCTTTTTCTCCTTGTTTTTTGCTCTTGTAAAGTTTTTTCAGTTCTTTATTGGATTTATTGTATTTCACCCTATTAGCTTTCTTTTTTAATCTTCTAAACTTGGCTAGATTTCTTCTGGTTTCCTTCCTTTTTTCCTTACATTCTTTATCAAACCAATCTTCATCCTTCTTCTTTCCTTGTTTCTTCATCCCAGATTTTTCTGCCGCTTTCGTGATTATTTTCTTAAGATTTTCGAGTCTTTCCTGTGTTGTCTTTGGTTTCCCTTACAATTTATCCCAGTTTTTTAGTATTGCTTCTCTGAAGTCTTCCTTTTTTTTCCCTCCATTTCCAGCGTTCATCCAGAATACTATCCTTCTGCTGCCCTTGTAAATTCCATTTTGTCGTTGTAATTAGAGGCATATGATCCGATTCTTCTCTTTCATCTACCTGCATGTCATCAATTGGATCTTCTTCATTCTTTACGATAAGGTAATCCAGAACCGACGCACTGTTTGTTCCAATGCGCGTTAATTTTCCTTTTTCATCTCCCTTCAGTCTTCCATTCATGACCGTCAAACCATAGTCTTCACACCATTTCAGTAATTTCTCTCCTTCTTTATTTAGTACTGCATCTTCCAAGTGTCTTTCTCAATCCTCTTCTCCTTCTGGATCTGTTCTCGCTGATTCTTTACCTATTCTCGTATTAAAATCTCCTAAAATTGTAAGAGGGTGTCCTTGGTATGTAGATTGTTCCAGAAGTTCCCATATTTCTTCTCTAATTTCCTTCATCCCGATATTGTTCTAAACGGATACAATTTCTCCTAATTCTTTACCTATCTCGTAATTAATTTTCACTCCGTATTTCCATTCTGAAAACTTGTATTTCGCGTTCTTCAATTTCCTGCAACCTATGAGCTGTCCTCCCATTGCCCTTCCTTATAGCTGGTTTCACGAACCATTCAAAATCATTATTCAATCTCTTTCTGATTCTCTCTTCTTGTTCCTTCTCTGTCCAGGTCTCCAACAATATTATTATATCAAACTGTTCGATTAATTTCCAAGTGCCTCTACTTTTTTTTAGTCCAGCAATATTCCACAATATTATTCGAAATATTTTCTGTTTCATAAAAAATATTTTTCTGTCAATCTACCTTCTTCTTCGTTCCAGTGAATCCATTTGTCATTGATTTTGATTTTTCTGTATCCCACCTTCACTTCTTTTCCGTTTTCTCTCTCCCTCCTAGCCACTTCTCTTATTTTCCCTTGGACCTATCTTACAGATTTCGACAGATCGTCGTCTGCGAAGATGCTCGTTCCTTTAAGATCAGGCTTTCTTTCTAAGATCTTCCTTTTCATTTCCCATATTTCCAACTTTATCACTAAGACCTTGTTATTTTCTTCCCTTCCAATCTCGTACGCCTCTTTGATTCGTCCGTCAACTTTGATGTTTTCCTCTAAAAAATTCGTGCTCTTTCTGTCGCTGAGTTTCCTCTCTTTAGTCCTCTTACAACAATATTATTCTTTCTTTCTCTCTTTTCCCACTTCTCCAGTTTTTTCTCCAGTTCACTTATTTTTTGTGCCTCCAAGTTTTCATTTTGAACTCTTTTCTGTGCTGACTCTGCTTTCTTCTCTAGATCTGTTTGAATTTGCTTCATTTTCTGATCTATATCTTCTTTCTTCGAGACCCACTCCTCGTTTTCTATTTTCAGTTCCAAAACTTAAATTTTCTTATAGATGTTCGTTTTTTCCCTCTCCCATTCTTGATATTTGCGCTGCAACTGATTCTTCACTTTTTTAAATTCTTTTTGGTTTTCCTCCCTTGATCCTTCCTTTTCTGCTCTTATTTCCTTCAAGTCTGACATTATTAGCAGTAAGAGCTCTCGATCCTGGTCTCTTCTGTCTCTTCCATCTCTCACTGCTCTTGATTGTCACGTTGTTTTAAAAAGGTATTTTTCTGGAGTGAGCGTAACAATTTCTCTTCTGGTTCCGGTTGCTGATTTTTGTCCTTCATTTCTGCAGACTCCTCTGTTCGACTTCCCCTTATCGCTCTCTTCACGTATGTATCTAAACTCTGTGATCTGCTACTCGTTTCAGGATCCGTCAATTTTTTTGGTCTCCTTCTTCCACGTCTCTCGGGAGCTGTTTTCACGTTTTGTGTATTACCGCTTGTTTTCGAATGTTCTGTCGTTAAGTCAGGTTGTCTCTCGTCCGTTACTTTCTCTTCTTCCCGTGTCGCGTCGCTACTTCTCTTCGGCATATCCCGCTTACTTCATTTCCAACTGAACCTAACCTCCAATAACTCAATGCTTGATTTTACCATGTCCTTCACACTTTATTCTCAAATCCTGCACTTCTCATTTTATATCACTGTGATTCACCGGAATTCCCTCTATCACTTTGCACCGAACTTTGCTCTTGCACCGCAATTTTCTCATTACTTTATTATCAAACTTCACAGAACACTTTGCACACGCCCACTACACTCTCCACCATTTTCATTTTCCGGTTGAATATTATTATTTTTCATTAAGGATTCAGTTATTTAAAAAAAATTCTTTTCAGTTTGTTAAAAACAAATTTCTTTAAAAGAAATTTCGATTCTACTATTTTTGGTTGAAAATTGAATTTTAAATTCAAAATCGACCTTTTGTGCTTAATAATTTAATTTTTTTAATTTTTCTGTTTTGGTAGAAAATTAATCCTTTGGGTTTAAAATCGACCTTTTTTCGTTAAAGATTGAACTATTTGCAAACAAATTTATCTGTTTTAATGCAGTATTTAGAAATTCAGAATATTGTTAAAAATTCGTTATTTTTGTTAGAAAAATTAACTTCTTAATTTAAATTTCATCTTTGTTTCGAGGATTTGATTATTATATTAAAAATTCGTATTTTGGTGAAAAATTAATTTATTTAAGATAAAAGTCGATTATACCATTTTTATAGAAAAATGATATTTAAAAAAATTGATATTGTTCTTCTTAAAAATATATATTTTTTTTAACCGTCTTTTTAAACAGGGACATTAATCTTCGCGGTTGGAAATTCATCTTCTTCATTGAGGGTTCAATTATTATTTTTTTGAAAAATCCTTCATATTTAGTCAAAAATTAATTTATATAAAATAAAATTGGATTATATCATTTTTGGTAGAGAATTGATATTAGTAATTAAAAATTTATCTTTTTTAGTTGAAAATTCAACCATTTGTTTGAAAATGCACATATTTCGATGATACTTCGTGTTTTTGGTAGGAAATAATTCTTCTTGGTTGAAAATTTATCTTTGTGATTAAGAACAAAACTATTAAGTTGCACATGCTTTTTTTTAAATTAAATTCTTTAACTAAAAATTTAACTCTTCCACTTTCGATGAAAAATTGAAATTTTGAATTACAAATTGATATTTTTGTGTTGAAAAATTAATTATTGGTTTCAAACATCGTCTTTTTTTACATAAAATTAATCTTCTTGGTTAAAAATTCATTTGTTTTAATAAATTTCAACTAATTTGTTGAAAATTGATTTGTTTGTTGTTAAATATTCATTCTTTTAACTAAAAAGGAGTATTACTATTTCTGGTTCTATATATATTCATATTTTTAATTAAAAATTGATCTTTTTTATTTGAAAACTCCAATATTAGTTTGAAAATTCATTTTTTTGATTGAGGATTCAACTATTTTATTAAAATTTTAACTGCACAGTTTTAGGATGAAAAAGTATATTTATAATTGAAAATTGATTTTTTTAGTGGAAAATTCGTCTTTTTGGTAGAAAATTAATAATCTTTGTTAAAATCTTATCTTGTTTATTGAGGATTCAACTATTTTCTTGATTTTTGTTTTGGTTATTAAAAAATAATGTCTTTAAGGAAAATTTTCATTATATCATTGTTGGGTAAAAACTAATCGTCTTTTGTAGAGAATCAATTTTATGAGTAAAAAATTAATCTGTTTTATATTATTTTTAACACAGATGCCCAAATTCGACTTTTTATTGTCTTATATGGGAAAAAACGTCTTGCATAATTGACTATAAAAAATTTGTATCGCTGAGAGATTCTGCTCAATATTGTGTAGAACCTGCTTGATTTTAAGTGAATTCTATCTTATTCTAAATACTTTTTATAATATTGTTCTTAGATTGAAAATTAGTTTAAAACAATGTGCATCTGTATAAGGTTTCTTAAAAGTTATAATAATAAATTTCGTATAAACAGATCATCTGACAAATAACAAAAAGGAATAAAATAATAAAAAATTTAATATAACTACATATACGTCACTGAAAGAATCATTTGTAAACCACTTTTTCGTTTGAAAATTGTTTCATTAAATAAAAAATTGATGATAAAACTTTTTCGATTACATTGGTATTGTTTTCTCATCAATTGCACTTCTTTAAAATAAAATAATGTCTTAAGATTACTGCAAGATTTATCAATAGTTCTTGATAAAATTAAACAAAATTTAAATTTAAAAATAAGTAATTTTAATTTTTTATTAGTTCGCAACTAAGATATTAATAAAAAATACTACTTCCCATTGTAAAACTGCGTACCTACAAGCTATTGTGTACTTTTCACAGATTTAATAAAATTTTCTGATGTAGGCCACCTTCGTGTGCTGAAACGTTTTAAACAACTTAATTAGTTTCAATTCACCTGATCCTAAAGCCAACAACTTACTTTTATAAACTAAAAAGTGCATTATTCTATTTTTGTTTGAAATTTGATATTTTTTATTGAACCTTAATTTAGTGAAAAATGGAATTATTTGTTTGAAAATTTATGTATTATGTTGAAAATTTGTAATTTTTATTAGAAATAAAAAAACTACTTCTTTGAAAATTCATCGTTTTAATTGAGAATTGAACTATTTTGTTGAGAGTTCCTTTATAGTTAGTCCAAAATTAATTTATATAAGATAAAATTGGATTATACCATTTTTGGTAGAGAATTGATATTTGAAGTTAAAAATTAATCTTTTGTAGTTGAAAATTCAACCCTTTGGTTTGAAAATGCACATATTTCGATGAAAATTCGTTATTTCGGTAGGAAATTAGTCTTCTCGTTTGAAAATTCATCTTTGTAATTAAGAACAAAGCTATTAAGTTGCACATTCCTTTTTTTTTGTTAAAAAATAAATGCTCTAACTGAAAATTTAACTATCCCACTTTTTGTGGAACACTGTAATTTGGAATTAAAAATGGAAATTTTTTGGTTGAAAATTCAATTATTTGTTTCAAACATCGCCTTTTTTATATAAAATTAATCTTCTTGGTTGAAAATACATCTGTTTGCTTGAAATTTCAACTATGTATCATCAAATGCATCTATTTTAGTAAAATTCCAATTAATTTGTAAAAATTTAATTGTTTGTTGTTAAATATTAATTCTTTTAACTAAAAAGGAATTATGCTGTTTCTGGTTTTATATATTTATATTTTTAATTAAAAATTTATCTTTTTTAGTTGAAAACTCCACTATTTGTTTGAAAAATGATCTTTTTGATTAGGGTTCAACTATTTTGTTAAAAATCGATTAACATTTCAACTGCACAATTTCAGGATGAAAAATTCTATTTTTAATTAAAAATTAATTTTTTCATTGAAAATTCGTTTTTTTGGTAGAAAATTATTTTTCTTTGTTAAAATATTATCTTGTTTATTGAGGATTGAACTATTTTCTTGATTTTTTTGTTTGTTAAAAATTAATGTCTTTAAGGAACATTTTAATTATATCATTGTTGGTTGCAAAACTAATAGTTTTTTTTTGTAGAGAATTAATGTTATGGGTAAAAAATTAAACTGTTTTTTTTTATTATTCTTAGCATAGATGTCCAAATTCCATTGTTTTGTCTTAGATCGGAAAAAATGTCGTACATAATTTACTATAAAACAATTTTAATCGCTGAAAGATTCTGCTAAATAATGTGTAGAACCCAACCTGCCTGATTTTAAGTGAATTCTATTTTGTTTTACATACTTTTTATAATATTGTTCTTGCATTGAAAATTAATTAAATTGAAAATTCTAGTATTTGTTTTAAACAATTTTTTAAATAGAAAATTAATCTTTGTGTTTGAAAATTCATCTTTTTTGTCAAAACTTTTACTATTTGGTGTCAAGTTCATCTGTTTTAATTAAAATTTGAAACAATCTGTAAAAAATTAAATTTTTTTGATCGAATATTAACTTTTATAAACTAAAAACTGCATTATTCTATTTTTGTTTAAAATCTGATTTTTTTTAAACTTCATCTTTTTAGTTAAAAATTATTTTATGGGTGAAAAATTAATCTGTTTTTTATTATTCTTAACATAGATGCCCAAATTCGATTTTTTTGTCTCAGATCGGAAAAAACGTCTTGCATAATTTACTATAAGTGAATTTTCTATTTTATTTTTAATTCTTTTTATAATATTGTTTTTTCATTGAAAATTAATTTAGTTGATAATTCTATTATTTGTTTTAAAAAAATTTTGTTTAATACAAAATTAATCGTTGTGTTTAAAAATTCATCTTTTTTGTTACAACTTTTACTATTTGGAGTCAAGTTCATCTGTTTTAATTAAAATTTTAAATAACCTGTAGAAAATTCCATTTTTTTGATTGAGTATTAACTTTTATTAACTAAAAACTGAATTATTCTATTTTTCTTTAAAATTTGATATTTCTTATTGAAACTTCATCTTTTTTGTTAAAAATTATTTTATGGGTGAAGAATTAATCTGTTTTTTATTATTCTTAACATAAAAGTCGTTTTTTTTGTCTTATATCAGAAAAAACGTCTTGAATAATTTACTATAAAAAAATGATAATCCCTGAAAGATTCTACCATATAATGTGTAGAAACTGCCTGATTTTAAGTGAATTCTATCTTATTTTAAATACTTTTCATATTATTGTACTTAGATTGAAAATCAATTTAGTTAAAAATTCTATTATTTGTTAAAAAAGATTTTTTTAAATAGAAAATTAATCTTTGTGATTGAAAATTCATCTTTTTTGTTAAAACTTTTACTATTTGGTGTAAAATTCGCTTCTTTTGGTTAAAATTTTAAATAACCTGTGAAAAATTTCATTTTTTTATGGAATATAAACTTTTATATACTAAAAACCGAATTACTCTATTTTTGTTTAAAATTAGATATTTTTTATTGGAACTTAAATCTTTTTTAATTAAAAAATTAATTATTTGTTTGAAAATTCCCATATTTTGTTGAAAATTTGTGTTTTTTGTCAGAAATACAAAACTTCTCCCTTGAAAATTCATCTTTTTGATTGAGAATTCATTCAATCACCCATTTCTTAAACCATATATTGTTTAAAAGCATATCAAACATTGGAAGCCTATACATTTTATACAGCTGTTTTTTGGTGAAGACAGGTGGAAGGAGTTTAATAGTACTTTTCTGATATTGAGTAAAGTTAGTGTAACATTGGTGTATTTTTAGTTATAAGTTAATGTTTTAGTTATTATTTGGATTCAATATACACATTAACATAAAGTATCATTCCTGTGATGCATGGAATTTGTTATAAAATTTCATTGCTGATAAAAAATGGAGTAGCAACTTATTGAGCTTTTGAGGTTAATATTACATTTTGCAATTCAAAAGCGAACTGCTCGCAGTTAACAATTTTATCAAAAAGATGTAGCATGAAAACATAAAAAGCTATTTTTTATTTTAATCCTGATTAAAATAGTTTCTGTTTTTTCACCAAAAATGTTATAAATTTGAATGAAATTTTTGTGAAATTTGTAAGAAAATTCTCACTAATTTTAAATGTATTTTAAACAACGAAGTATTTTTTTCGTGTTAAGAAAAATAAGTAAAAGCTTAACTTTCGTAAAGTTTTTGTAGTACATTTTTGTAACCTTTCATAGCAAAAAATAATATTTGATAGATTTTTGCAGACATACGGATGATTTACATTAAAGTGGACAAAATTATCTAATTCTGCGACCAGCAGTTCGCTCTTGTATTCTAAAATTAATTCCTAACCTCAAAATCTCAAAAGTTGTTATCGCATTTCACACCAGCAATGGACTTTTTAATAAGAAATTCCATGCTTCATAGAAATATTGCTTAATGTTAATGTTTATATTAATAAAAAATAATAGCTTAAGCATTAACTTGTAATTAAAAATATACTAACTCTACTGACAGAAATTTCAGAGTTTATGGTAAAGATTCTCAAGGCAAGAAGCAGAGGCCCTATATTGCAATTGCGGCCATGATCCAACAAACCATGGTCCCGCCAATTCGATGCTCAAATACGTTCGACTTGGAGTGACTGGCGTGAATCGACACCCCCCACCATACTCACTACATTGGCTTGAATGGAAGTGGAAGCCGACTGTCGCACTCGATCCAAGATGTCAGAAAGGTCGAGTGTCCTAGGGTGCCGAATCTGATTAGTTGACTTTTTTTTACTTGCACCTGCCAGGACCATGCTTTGTTGGATCATGGATTGCGGCGGTACGGGTGGCAAGGTGGTGGTAAATGAGAAGCGTTGATTCGCATTATCGACCTCGAATTTTGATTCGATTATTATTCCCAACAGTGTACAAAAATACTGTCGCATGCTTGAACTCTGCGGCGCTCATTGGCTCTAGTTCGCATACGTATTTAAAAATCTAGTACAGGCGCGCATCGTAGCCAATGAACATCACTCAAATCCAAGCAAGCGCAGATTAAGGCAACTCTGTTGGGATCGTTCACTTCAAGAAAAGACGTCTAACGTTCTATTACTGTCTAACTCACGGTGACTCACGGATGTCTCTGTCGCACGCGTGTAGCTATCAAAGAACGAGCAATCGTGACAATTTTTTCAATATTTTCCAATGCTGTCTAAACCACTGACGCCTCGTGTCACACGCATGTAGCAATGAAATCGAGTATTGTGACAATCGAAATCGACAATATCGTTTAGAAATTTTATATTAAGGAGAAGGATTCTAATCTCATCAGTCACTTGACTTAATCCGGGGCTATGATGTATAACCGGGTTCACCTGAGTAAAAGTTTAATAAAACATATTATGACATAATGTTTCAAACGTTTCAAATAAGATTCACAACATTTTAACAATTGCAGGTTATGTTAGCGTTTTTCCACCGGACATCGGTATTTTTAATTAAAAATCATTAGATTTTAAAAGAAATTTAAAATATTTGATTCGTATTAGGGTAACTTAGAGGTTTAAACTGAAAATTGGGTATTAAAACAAAAATAATTTGACCTCAAAAATTAAACTCACAAGTTTGAAAATAACGAAACATTATATATTAATGCTGAAGTTATGATATCAATTTTCATAAATTATCGAAAATGTTATTTTTGCTTTTCATTTCTATTATTTTATACAATAGACACTATGAAATACAAAAATGTTGAATTATTATTAATTTTATATTTTGATTAAAAAATCGCTATAGTCCATATTTTATCAATCTTTTCATTTTTTAAATTTCACAAATAAAAATTTTTGAATTTTTAATGCAATGTAACATCCAATATGATGTCTTTTAAACTTTTACCCTAAAAAAAATCGGCAACTTCAGGTCTGATATTATAAAATAATATTGTATTAACTGGATCTATTTTAATCTAAAAAGTTTATTAAAATTCTAATTTATCTAAAGGACGGTTTTAGTCTTACTACTAAAAAATGTAAATGATTTAAATGGTATTAAAGACTTATCTGATAAAAGTGGAGAATTTATTTTATATAGTTTCAATTCCAATATTATGCGATTTTAGGTTTCATATTTCTAAAGACTTAAGAGGATTTTATGCGAATTTTATTTAGCCATGTTTGAATCCGCAAGCTTTCCAAGATTTTAAGAGATTTAAGAAACTTTGTTCGCACTTCTTAGGGCTCTAAGAATTTAACTTAATAAATGTAATCACCATTCCCGCCGGAAGTTTATATTTCGGTGAACTTGATCAAATTATACCCCCAAACTTTGTAAGAAGATTACATTTTTAAATTAAATCAAGCCGGAAGATTATTCTACTTAAATGTTAATTCTTTTTTGAAAAATATGTGTGTCATGAAAATTACAAAAGTATCGTTATTGAAAAAATACCACTTCAAAGTCGACACATTAGGTGTTTTCTATATTTTCCGAGATGAATATCTCTTGGTAAGATAAACGGAAAAAACTGAAATTTACAAAGTATTTTAAACAGTTCTTCATCAAATCACTCTGAGAATTTCACATTGGTTCCGGGTGTATTTTTAACATTTTAAAATAACGGTTTTAAAAATTGCTCAAGAATTTCTATTCTGAAGTATAAAAATTTGGCGCTACTAAATTGAAGTTCAATTTGTGTTGGAAAAGCACTGAATTTAAAGAACTGTTTTTAATATAATTTTCTTTACCAAAAAATCTTATTAATTGCAAATATACTGTTTAAAGTCTTTAATTAACAACATCAGTACATTTAACGATTTACAAAAACTACAAATTTGTAAACGTTCGCTGTTTTAAAATCTTCGAAGCGTGGAAATTCTGAATTTTTATAATAATTTATTCACACTATTTTCAACCTTTATTATACCAAATGAAAGCTGTTACTCAATAGGGCCAAGTTTCAAACTGAAATGTACAAAATCCTAAACTTTCAATAGAACGAGCAGAAAGTAATTATTTGTGGTAAGTTTTGGCATTCAAAAATAATTCAATTTAAATAATAATGCATTTTTTGTAAAAACACTTTTTTCAACTGGTATTTAACAATAACATTACTTTTGCTCATGTAAAATTATTATTGAAATACTGTGGTATAGGTCTGGCTTGGTTAAATAAAATTTTGTATTTTAGATCTTGATTTTTTTTAGATTCATCATGCAAATGACTGTTACATTTTTCAAAGTAAATTTAAAAAATTGAAAATCCAATAACGATCCTCTAAATGCAGTGGTTTTTAAGGAAATACTGAAGAATTAAAAGGAATTAAAAAAATATAAAACATGTATAGACCTACATTAAATAGTGATTTACCTTTGGATTCACTGTTTTAATTTGTTGAACGAAAAGTATCTAAAAAGTGACTAAAAAGTGATTTGAAAAAAAATACTAAGAGTAACCTAAGTGAGTATGTGGCAGCCCTTCTTATAGAAAATTCAAATAAAATTCAGATAGTTAAATTTAATGCCTTGAAAATGTACTTTTTATAATTATACTTTAATTATACTTCTATAATTATACTTTGTTAATGAGAAAAAGATTTTGTCAATTTTAAAGTATTGCATGTAAATTTAAAAAAATTGCATTATTCATACTGAGTTTACTAAAATTTTCTAGCTACAATAATTTCTGTAAATCAAAGGCAATGTGCTCAAATCCTGTAAAATTTTAAAAAATGTATCGAGTAACTTTCCTGGATAATGAACTCATTTTCTTTCTCTAACGAAAAGGTCATTAGTACGCGCATAGCGCGCACAATTTTCTAGTTTATTAAAAAAATTATTTAAAGTGACACACTAAATTGTTATGATTATTTAGGCCAAATTTGGTTAAAATCTCACAAACATTCTTATTCTTTAAGACATTTCTTAATATTTTCAGGAACATCATAACAAATTTTTATGATGTAAAATACTGCTGTGAGTATTAAATTTATTGCAGGGGATGCCAGTGGAATTTTATTTCTCTGTGTTTTGTAGCAGTTTATAATACTTCATACGAGAATGGCACCTTCAGTTTTCTCGTTAAAAGCAATTTTTCTCGGACCGATGATTTGACCTCAATTCATTTTTCGATGGAACTATACAACTGCATAAGCGTGTATCAAAAAATATAGTTCTTATTTGAAAATACAACTATTATTTTTAATTCGTCTTCATGAATTAAAAATTCATCCATTTTATTAGAAACTTAATCTTTTTTTTAATATCTACTGATCCATCATTCGTTAGAAATTATTTTGTTGTTGAAAATCGATCTTTTTTAGTTGAAAATTCAACTACTTGGGTTATATTGTTCAATTTTTTTGCTCAGTTCCACATCTTGGATTAAAACTTTAACTATTTTTTTAAAATGTGTTTGTTTTTTGTTCAAAATTAACTTTTATTTAACTAAAAATGTAACTTTTCCATTTTTTGTTAAAAATTTATAATTTTAGATCCAAATTTATATTTCTCATTAGAAAACTAATTTTCTTAGTTTAAAACTTCTTCTTCATTGTTAGCAAAGCAACTGTTTGGTTCAAAATTAATTTTTTGATGGAAATTAACATTTTCTGGTTCAAAATTTAACTGTTTTACAGAAAATTAGTCTTTTTACCTAAAAGTTCAATAATTTGGTTAAATTTTTTATCTTTCCTGTTGATAAATCTTTATTTATTGAAAACTAATGTTTTTGGTAGGAAAATTAATAACTTTAGTTGAAAATTCATTTTTTGTTCATTTTTGTTGAAAAATAACTATTGGTTTGAAAATGAATATAATTTGTTGAAGATTCATCTTTTTCAATAGAAAATTCGTTTTCTTTTTGCTTTTTAAATTAAATATTCAAACTGAAAATGTAACTTTTCTTTTTTTTGTTGGAAATCGATTTTTAAAATCAATTAAAATCAGTTAAAAAACGAAAATGTTGTGCTCCGGAAAAAGCAGGAAATTTGGTTAAAAACTGGACATTATTCAGATTCGTGTTTATTTCTTCAATAAATATTGTTTCGCTCATCGAAAAAAATATGTTTCAAATCAAAGCCATCTTCATTAAAATACCGAAGATCATTTTAACTTTAAGATTTTAAACTTAAATTTTTGTTCAGATATTAATGTTCCTTTTATACTATATAGTTAATCATTTAATGCTTGTATTAACAACTCAAATTAATTATTTTTAATTGAAAAGTCTAATATCTTCTGCAATATATTTTAGTTGCAGAATTAACTTTAAAATTATTTTAAGAATGTTAAACATTTAACTATTTTGTTGAAAATTTAATTATTCTGTTGAAAATTAAAGTTTTTGGTTAAAATGTCATCTTTTTGTGGAAATGTTTTTTTTTTATTTGTATGTATGGATGTATGGTTGCCTGAATGTTATAGCCACGGTTACTTTTGAAGGATTTGTCCAATCGAGTCCGCATTTCATACACTTCTGAAGGTCCCCAAAATAAAGATTAAGTTCGTTAATCAGACATTTCCAACCAAAATTTAAAAAATGCGAGCATTTTAAAAATTTTGAAATTTTTTTGTCTTTAAATTTTATAAATTTTTGTCAAAGTTTCTTATAGATGGGTAAAAGACGTGCAAATTATTGAAATACAATTTTTTATTTTGATGAAAATTAGAAGAGTTATATACTTTTCAAAAATATAAAAATTTTCAAAAAACAGAAAAAATTATTTTTTTCATAGATCTAAAAATTTCGTTCCAAATTTTCACTAGATACCAAACAGATTTAAAAACTATTCTTGCCCTGTTTTTCGATTAGTCCACAATTTAAAAAATTAGAGCATTTTCAAAATTTTCAAATTTTTTTTTTCAAATTATAGAAATTTTTGTCAACGTTTCTCATATTATTGAAATAAAATTTTCAATTTTGATAAAAATTATAAAAGTTATATACTTTTGAAAAATTGGAAAATTTTCAAAAATAGAACAAATTATTTTTTCATAGGTCCAAAAATTGCATTCAAAATTTTTACTAGATACCAAATATATTTAAAAACTATTCTAGCGGAATTTTTCGATTAGCCCACAATTTGAAAAATTATAGCATTTTCAAAATTTTCAAATTTTTTTCCCAATTTTAGAAATTGTTGTCAAATTTTCTGGTACGCGTCAAAAAGACTTGCAAATTACCCTGAAGACATTTTTAAATTCGATGAAACTTCAAAAACTTATTTGCTTTTCAACATTTTGAAAATATTCAAAAATAGAGAAAAAATTTTTTTAATAGGTTAAGAAATATCAATTCAAATGTTTTTAGTATATTTAATCAGATTTACAAATTATCTTGATAAAGTTTTTCAATTGAATATAAGTTATCGAGCGCGAAGCGCAAGTTTCGTAATGAGAATGTAATCGTGAAATCCGTAGGAACTTTGAGAACCTTCTTCAAATTCAAATCGAAAAAAAATTCAATTACAATTTATGGTTTTAATTCCTCGAAAGTTTAAATCACAGTTTTCGATTTAATTTATAGATATTTAAAAAATTTTAGTTAATGTGTACGTATAAAACGTAAGAAAATGAGCGCGAAGATGAAAATTTGACAGTTGGAAATCCATCTGTCTTGTCTAAAATTGCAGCTATTTGGTTGTAAGAGAAACTGCTTGGTTTTGAAGATTATTATTTTCGGGTTAAAAATTCAACTATTTGGTTAAAAATGAATCTTTCTTAGTTGAAAATTAACTTTTTTAAAAAAAAATTAATCTTTTTGGGTATGACAGTCAATTATTTTCTAAAGCTTTTGACTTTTTTGTTAGAAAGGCATATTTTTCTTTAAATGTTAAATCTTTTTATTTTAAAAGTCTACGGTTGTTATATATATTATTATATTACCATATATATTTTCTTGAAAAGTAATCTTTTTTGTCAAAGATTCCACTACTTGCTTAAATATTCTTCTTTTTGGACAAAAAATGTATCGTTTCGTGTTGAAAATTCATGTTTTGGTAGAAAATCAATTTTTCTGTTTTTTTGTTTAGTTTAGATTTAATTAGATTCATCTTCGTAAGTGGATAATTCAAATATTTGGTTGAAAGTTACATTTTTTTTTTTAGAAAATTCGTCTCTTTGGTTTGAAAGGTCAACTTTTTGGTTTTAGGTTCACCTGTTTAGTGAAAGTTATTTTGATTGTTGGAAATTTAACTATTTGGTTGAAAATGCTTCTTCCTTGGTTGAAAACTAATGTTTTTGTTAAAAATTCATCTTTTGAGATTTAAAAGCTAATTTTCCTTCTAAAACATTTTACATTTTAGTAAGAACGCTGAATTTTTTTTTAATTCACCGTTTTTTGGTTGAAAATTCCATAATTTCGTTAAAAATACATTATGTTTCGACTTCAAATCTTAGGAATATGTTGCCTTCATCTTTGTTTTTAAAAAGAATTTATTTCCTTACTATTTTTTTATTTCTTGAAAAATCATCCTGTATCCCCTATTTTGAGAGCATTTCGGGCCTCAAGGTCTAAAATCACTTTAACAATAATTTAAATATTTTACCTTAGAGCTCTGAAATGTTTAATCATTTTCAAAATGTATACAATGAATCAATTAGGATTGAATAATTATTAAAATACAAACAATTAAAATTCGGTCGTGAAAAATGTAATTTTTGATCATGAAAATCGGGAAATTTTTCCTTTCATCTTTAAATATTTTTCACTTGGGGTTTAAAAAAAAAGCTCTCATAACTTCTTGAGATATCGTATTAGATTTGATGGGCGAATGGATCATGCGGTTGAGAGGAAGAATTAGGTCATGTTTGAGTTATTGACAATCTTGTCATTCTTGAACGATTACTGTCTCTAAAGATTCGCTCACTTCCTCTTTTTCAGGAGTTTTTATAAAAGCTGGAGAGTATTTCATGTTCTTTGTAAAATAACGAAATTTTCGTAGATTTACCTTAAGTTACGAAAAAAGTTTCGTAATCTTCTGTTACATCTATAATAAAATTCTGCAATTGTAATTGAAAATTATAAAATGTGCAACAGAAATTTTCTGAAATTATCTTCAATTTATGCAACTTATAATTTAATGTTCCTAAATTTATCATAATTTTCCGAGATTTTTCATCATGATGAAATAATTTGATCGAAAAATGGTAATACCGATATTGGAAAAGTTAACGAAACTGAACAAATTCATAAATGCTCAATTTGCGACGAAATTAATTAGTTTCCGAAATTACATAATTATCAATCATTTTAAAATACGAATTTTAAACATTTCAAATTTCTGAAAAAAAAAACTGTAAATCATGTTAAATTCATGGAATTTTATTAGAAAGGTTTATTTCGTGTGTAATTAATTAGTTTCTAATGATAAATTTTGTCGATTACGTGGTCAAATAATTTGTGGAGAAATGAGAAAAAATCTACGTTTGCCCGGATTTGAACCGTGAACACTGTTCATGAGTGGAGCGTTAACCAATTACGCCCCCGGGGCCAGATTAGATCGATTATTGTTTTTCCTATTTGGACAAGATGCGGAGGTCTGCATCTTTGTAACCTTTGAAATTTTAGTGATAAATTCCATTCTGAACGTTCAGAAATTTGAATATTAAAGGTCAAAGCAAATTAAAAATTCCTCAGGAAAAACTGAAGGAATATTGAAAATTAGGTATTTAGTTAAACATTTTTTATTTTGTTAGAAGGTCATAGTTTTTGACTGAAAATGTAACTGTTTTGTTGAAAATTTGTCATTTTAGTTTTAAATTTTTCATATTTTTGTAGACAATTATCTTTTTGTTATAAATTTAATATTTTGGTCTTGAAAATTCCAAGTAATCTTTCCTGGTTAAATATACAAATATTTCATCTTTTTTAATTCGTCTTTTTGGTTTTAATATATATCCATTTGAGTAAAAGTGTCATCTTTTTTGTATACAAATGCAAATGTTCGCTTGAAAATTCATTTTCTTTTAGTTGAATAGTCTTTTTGTGTGAAATTTTTTCTTTTTTGTTTGAAAATTAAGTTTTTGATTAAAAATAACATTTTTGTTTTGGAAAATTAACTATTATAGAAAATTTATCTTTTAGTTTGAAAATTCAACAATTTGGATGAACTTTTTTTTCTGAAAAATTTCTATTTGTTGCAATTCGTCTTTTTGGTTGAAAAATTACATTAAAATTTATGTTAAAAATTCACTTCTTTGGCTGATAATTAATTTTTTAGAAGTTTTTTTTAGGCACTGACTAGTATTACGGATTTTTCCGTAAAATTAATAATTCAACTATAGCGCTAGGGCTAGTATTACGGAATTTTCCGTAACATTAGTCCTGAACAACCTGTAAAAGGAGTTAGTCTTATGGAAAATTCCGTATTGTAGACAGTTAGTTAAAAAAAATTTTTACCTAGAATTTATTTTTTCCATTTTCTGTTAATATAATCTTTTTCCATTAAAAATTCAACTATTTGTTTGAAAATTTATGTATTTTGTTGAAATCGTATTTTTTGGTAGAAAATGAATCTTGTGGCTGAAAATTTATCTTTTTAGTTCTAAAATTGATCTCTTTTGGTAATAATTTCATTTTTTAGGTTAAAATATTAACTATTACATTTTTTGTTGAGAATTCATCTTTTCGGTTAAAAACTTAACTGTCTTCTAAAAAATTTAATTATTCGGTTGAAAATGTAACATTTGTTGGTGATATTTAATATATTTGGTTTGAAAATCATCTGTCTAAGTTAAAATTTCAACAATTTGGTTCATCTTTATGGTTTTAATAATTAAATTTTTTAATTTTGAAATTTGAATCTTGAATTTTTGTATTCCGTTTAGAAAAGATTCTATGTAAGAAAAAAAAATTATAAAATTTAAATTCTGGTTTCTGAATATTAATCTTCAAGGAAATGAAAAATTCTCCAGGGAAAAATAAGGATTAAAAGTTCAACTATTTGGTTGAAAATGCAACAGTTTTGCGTTGATATTTATTCTTTTTTGTTTGAAAATTCGACTGATAAAACTTGATCTTTGTAGATAGAAAATTCAAGTTTTTTGTTAAATGTTCAACTGTCTTGTTGAAAAATGTAATATTTTCTCGAAAATTCAAGTATTTTGTTAAAAAGACATCCTTTCGGTTAAAAATTGAACTGTCTTCTACCAAATTTAATTATTTGGTTGAAAATGTAACATTTGTTAGTTATATTTAATATATTTGGTTTGAAAATATTCTTTCTAAGTTGAAATTTCAACAATTTGATTTATCTTTATGGTTTTAATAATTAAAATTTTTTTTAATTTTGAAATTTGAATCTTGAATTTTTGTATTCCGTTTACAAAATATTCTATGTAAAAAAAAGGTACAAAATTTAAATTCTGGTTTCTGAATATTAATCGTCAGAAAAATGAAAAATTCTCTAGGGAAATATAAGGGCAAAGGAAGGTAATTAAAAAAAGAAGTCTTGCGGGCACTCTAAATTAAAGTTGGAATTATTGAAGAATACATTTTTTCATCAAAACTCAGATGAATCTTTCAACTATGGCAGAAATTCTCTCATTGTAGAGGGATTCGAGCTCGAGGGCGATGTATCGATCTTTAAGTGCAATATATTAGTTGAGAGTATCTCTCTTTACCATTCACTTGCTTCTGAGTGGCATACCCCGGTGATTATAAATTGTTAACGTGAGGAAAACGAGAATAGCTGAAAAGGGGGTTCATGAAAGGTTGATGGATAGTCGATCTTTTCCGTTTTAGGTCAGCTGCATGGTGCCTCGTTTTTTTTCTGAATAATGAAAAAAACGCTTTAGAAGTCATTAGCAGAGAAAAAGTAAAGACAGATCGGACGAGGAAACAGGTGAAAATGAAATAGCAATATAATAGTAGTAGGTTGAAATTAAAATTTTGTACGCAAATGACTAGTGATTAAGTGGCTATTACTCATTTTTTTGTAGAGGTTTCCAGAATTTTATTTTTATCTACACAGAGAATATATTTTACAGTCGAACCTGGATTTAATGTCAATTTTGGCACTCAGCGTGACACTAAATCCAGAGTCTCGGAACTATTTTGTCTCTCTCCTGTTTTTTTTCTTTCTTGTGTCTCTCTGGTTTGTGACGCTTGAGTGAGCACCGCAAATCCAATCACAGCTCCTCGCACCGATCCCTACCACGCGGCGTCAATTCTCGGAAACATTAAATGGAGGACCACTAAATCCAGGTTTAACTGTATTTGTTAAGTTTCTCATAACTTAGTTCGGTTAGCGATTCCCGATTCCATAAGAAATAATACGACTATAGTAAATAAAGATTACCTGGCCATTGGGTAAAATAAAACGTCCCCTATTGTACCTTTTATTCAGTTAAGGTTCATAAAGTAACCTATACGATAAAGCTTCTAAGAGTCAGGGATTTTGAAGGAAAGTAGCAAATCAGGGAATTTCTGTAACAAGTAACTTTAAATAATAATCATGGCTTCTACTGGGTCACTATTAGTCACTTTTTTACTCATTTCACTTTTAGTCACTTTTTAAGTGGAAAGATGACATTAGTCTTCCTTTTAAAATGCTTACAATAAATTAACTCATGGGTGAATCGTTATTCAATTCAGGTCCATACCTATTTCTGAATTGTCTTGAATTCTTTTGAAATATTTCGGGGTATTTTTAAACAATTCGATAAATTTTTAATAGATTTCAATATTTTAAAGGATATTTATAATTTTAGGGTAATTTTTTAACTTCAAAGGGTTTCATGTTCCTATTACTTACACTTGTTTTTTGCCAAAAGTCAGATATCGGAAAAAAATAGTTTTTCTATGATTTTAAGAAGCAAAATAATATCACTTCTGTTATTTCAAATAAAAACATTATTTTTGATGAAAAATCTTAAAATTCACAAAAAAATTTAATTTTAACCATGTTTTTCACAATTGAATTTTTTCTGATCGTCGCTTCATAACAATTTTTGAAAAATGATCACATTTTAATAAATGGCGGCTTACTTTTTTCCAGGAAAAAATTCTCTACAACTCAGCTGTTTCCAATATTAAAAATAACTAAATAATCTTAAATATAATTATTTGTTTAAAAAAATGATTTCATTCAAAAAATTCTTCGAACGATTTCAGCCATAGAAAAATTTACTTTCAAAATTGGAAACATTAGAGTTGTACAGAATGTTTTCCCTGACAAAATAAACCGACCTTTATTAAAATGGAATCATTTTTCAAAATTTGGTAAAAATCTACGGTCAGAAAAAATTTATTTGCAAAAACATGGTTGAAACTAGTGTTTTTTCGTCAATTTTAAAACTTTTAGAAAAAAATGTTTTTTATTTGAAATCACAACAGTTATAATATTTTGATTCTTAAAACCATAAAAAGACTTTTTTCAGATATCTGCCTTGGCACGACAATTACCCTTAAAAAGAACAATGAATTATTAGTTCATTTCATTAATTTGAAGGGATTTTAAAGCGTTTGAACCATTTTAGGATAATACATTTCCTTAAAGGACCTATAAGGTTTCAAGATATTTTAAAAGATTTTACAGGATTTTATATGGTTTTCGAGGATTTCAATGATAGTAAGATTTTTTTAATTTTCTCAATTTATTTTAATAAATTATTCGAAATTGTATTGAATATCGCCATATCTCATAGAATTTTGTGAGATTAAATAATATTTTACTGGATTTTAACCCCAGATGGCCATACTTCAGTAGAATATTGTATGAGTCACAGTGGGTGAAATTAACCCAAGCTCCAAAAAACTAAGATTCTGCAGTAATATTGAGTTCTAAAAATCTAAAAAAGATATGTAGGTATTCTTGAAGGTTCTTAAGAAAAGGTTTAATAGCTTTTGTCAACAAAATTGTCCATTAAAATATTGTAGCATACCAGCAAAGTTGAAGTAATTAACAGACGCTACAAAGAGTTTGAAAAATTGTTTGGGTGAATTCACCCATGGTGACCATCTAGGGTTAAAAATTGTATTCCAGAGAAATGAGGCATTTCGTAGGGTTTCAAAGATTTGAAGAGCTTTGAAACTAGGGTTTGGAATTTTTCCTGTATTCTTATTAATTTATCCTGAATTTATTTAAATTGTTTGAAATCCTTTGGAATTTTTTTAATCATTTGATAAAATTATCATAGGATTTGAAATATTTTTAGAAATTTTAAAAGATTTTTATTTATTTTAAGAATCTGAAATGATTTCAAAGACTTTGAAATATTTTAGAGTATTTAAAAAAATTCTAAGGCATTAATTACTTTTTTTTGTTAAACATTAGTAGGTTTCCAAAGTTAAAAAAATGTTTAAAAATATATTTTTTACAATTCATTTGGAATTCGCCCTGGATTCGTATTGATTGATCCTAAATTCTTTAGAATTCTTTTGAATTATCTCATTTCTACTTAAATCAATGAATTTGTAAAAAGTTTTTTTTAAATTCTTTATTCCTTTTTAAATTCAGCTTGATTTTTCATGAGATTCATCGAATTCTTCTCATTTCGCATAATTTCCCCTAAATTCACTGAATACAATTATTTTCAATTCTATGTTTTGCAACCTATTTTATTTTTTAAATTGTATAACAATGTAGGTGTTAATTTTAATTTATTCAGGGTGTTCGCTAGACTGAGAAATTGAAAAATGACGGACTATTTATCGTGACCGGGAAAACCAGAAAATATGACCGTAAATTAATTTTTTATCCGGGAATTTTGCCAATTTTCTGAAGAAAAAGCTATGCATTTTTGTAGACTTAAAAAATTTAAAACGTTTGGATTTGAGAATTTTTGATAAAAAAGTTTTAGTTTGATCAACTGTAAAAATAATTAAATAATTTATATACCTGAACTGTAGTTCGAGCGTTTAAAGTTGAACAATAACTAATTTTGTAAGACGATTCTAAATCTGTTCAAAATTAAATAATTTCGATTTTAACGCTGAATATTTAACTTTTTCATTTCGAAAGCTCTATTAGTTCAACAATTTCAAACGTCTAATTACAACCTTATAAGCCATTTTCAATTTTCAAATAATTTATAATTAATAGTTTCATAATTTAATGTTTTTATTCAATATCTAATCCTATTCAAATTGGTTTCGCCTTAGCAATTCCACTGTTAACCTATTAAATTTGAAATTTTTTTATGAAGAAAAAAAAACGGTATAATATTCAATAATATTTTCTTGTTTATTAAAAATTAGCAATTATAAATCATAAATTTTAAAATAAATATATAGGTGGGATATATAAAGAGGGATTCGTTTAATTTAGAGCATTGGAAATGATAGCGCGGATTTATATTAAAAAAAAATCTCTGAATTGTTCAATTTATAAAATCTTAAATTAAAAAAAAATGCAGTTTAATGGCATTATTCAAAGAAAATAATATTAAAAGTAATAATTAATTGTTTCTATTATTCTGTTTGTTCACTTGAATTAGTTATTATCTCACTCTAATTAAAAAGTTGAAAATAATTTGAAGAATTATTATTATACTCTATTCTGAGTGACAATCGCTAAATACAATAAAAAATTGTTTAAACCAATTATGTAAACACCTAATTACCAGAAAAAAATTCGAATGATTAACTCCTCGGTACTGAAGAATTAATTGCAATAAATAGTTATTTTTATTCAATTAAGTTAAATTGTCCTTTCTTATTAAAATAGATAATCTTAGATATGTATTTTCAAGAAAAATTAAATATTTCACAACCGCAAGGATCAGAAGTTAAAATAACAGTTGTAATAGAAATTGAAAGTTCTCAGCGGATTTTATTTTTAAATGTTTAATGTATTGAATTCATCAATTTTTACTCATTAAAAAGCTAATTGTAAATTTTGAATGTTTTAAAATTACACGATTTAAAATTTTCTTTAATTTCGAAATCTTCTAATTATTTATTGTTTACTTTTTAAACTTTAAATAACAAGTCTTTTAATCTTCAGCGCTTTTAATTAAATAAATTTTTAGTTATTAAATGTTTTCATATTAAAATTGTTTAATTTAAAATAGAATTATTTTGTCTACTTGGACACACGTTGTACTATATTAAATGTAAAGATAAGATTTTCAGATGTCTTCATTCTTGAAACATTACTAACCATAATAATATTCACAGAACAAAATGTTACGAATGTTCCACTAAAAAGTTAATTTTCAACCAAGTAGTTAATTTTTGAAAATAAATAGCTCAATTTTTAATAAAATAATTGAGATTTCTAAAAAAAGTTTTTTTCTGCAAAACAATTGAATTTTTAACGAAAATAATATTTCAAGCAAGAAATATTTTGATTTTAAATCAAGAACAGTTTAATTCAATCAAAGAAAACGAATTTTTAGTAAAATTATTATATCTTCAGCCAAAAGAGATTAATTCTCAATCAAAACGTGTGTTATTAACCAAAGGAATTATTTTCTACAAAAAAACAACAAATTCTGAACAAAGTACATGTATTTTCAACTAAATGAATACATTTTCAAATAACAAAGATCAATTTTCAAGTTAAAAAAGAAATTTTCAACCAAAAATGGAATAGTCATATTTTAAGCTTAAAAGTCATTTTTTATAAAGTAGTTAAATCCACGACAAAAAAACTTATGGAAAATAAGAATTTTTTTCAACCGATCAAGACGAATTTTCAATAAAATACATTAATTTTTCACAAAACTGTTGAATTTTTCACCCATTACTGCTTTTTCTCCAAAAAGTTAATTTTCTACTAAGTATTTAATTTTTCAAATCAATGGTTTAATTTTTTTATAAAATAGTTGAACTTTCTACCAAAATAGTTGAATTTTCAATCAAGAAGATGAATTTTCAACGAAGTACTTGCATTTTCAGGGTGGCCGCTTTAATTGAAGAAATAAATTTCCGGTAATTTCCCTGGTTTCTTCCCGGCTCGCAAAGATTTTTTACGATCAATAAAATTTAAAAAATAAAAACTCTAAACCTAAACATTTTCCTATTTGGAATAATAAAAGATAAACTACAAATTAAAGCACTCAAAGTGAATCTGTTGAATTTTAAACTTTCAAAATTGGAGTTAAAAAGTTATTTAATTCAAAAATGTTGTATTCAAATGCTAAATCATTTACACGTACAAAATACTAAAAGTTTTTTATCGAACAATCTTAAATTAAAATATTTAAAAAATTTAATTTAATTTAAACTTAAAAAATTTAATTTAAGTTTAAACCTGCGAAATTTAGAATGTTTAACTTTTATAAACTATAGAGTTCAAAGATTTAGATTCAATTCTAAAAGTATAAATCCACGTTTTCACTTTCAATTCTCTAAATTGAAAAATCAACCAATGAACTTTAAAATTGTAAAAATTTAATTATTTTAAGGGATTTTTAACTATAAACATTAAACACTGAAAAATTAAAGTTTTTTTAACTGGAGATTTCTTAAATTAGAAGTTAAGTTATTTTCATTTTAAATAGTTTAAACATCCTTGAAAAGCTTCAAAATTTTATAGCAAAATCTTGTAAAAGCTACAAGTTGTTTCAAGTTTTTTCAAATTTAAAATTAGTTTCCAAATTTTTCCAAAACTTCTAAATATCTTTTAAAATAGATTCAATTTTTCCTACGATTTTTAGGAAATCTGGCAAAATATAAAAAATTTCCTTATTATTTTGATTTATAAATGAGAATTGAGCAGGTATTATTTGTAGAAGAAATTTAAGCAATCTTAAGAGATGTTTAGAGGTTTTAAAAAGATTCAAAATTAATTTAGAACTTGAATTGATAGCCTGATTTAAAACAAACGTATATTTTTGCAGATTTCAAAAAAAAAATTAGAAGCTTTCAAGGATTTTGAATGGCTTCAAAAGAATAAAAACATTTTCTTAGGACGCCTAGCTAAATTGAAAATGATTTTTCATTCTGAAAAATTATTTTAAAAGAATATTCAAACAGGTTTTAAAAGATTTACAAAATTGTCAGAGAAGAATTTGGAAGACTTTAAGGAATTTTTTTACAATTTGCATGATAATTTTGAATCTTTTCAAAACTTCTAAATATCTCCTAAAATAACACAAACTTTTTCTACAAATAAAAAGTCTGCCATTGTTATTTATACATAAAAATTCAACAATTTCACTTGCAAATTAATCAATTATTGTTCACTTTTTAATACGTAAAATTCAGATCCATTAAATGAAATGTATTGATTTATATTTACAGTTGTTAAAATGAATTTTTTTTACCATAAATTATTATACATTTTTTAAAAATGCATCTCTCTTAATTATTGAATTGAATTCCTGTTAAAAATTCATCTTTGTAGGCTTAAAATTCAACTACTTTGAATCTATGTCTTTGGATAGAAAATTCGTCCTTTATGACAGAAAAGTTATTTTCCTTTTTTGAAAATTCATCTTTTTTAAAATTTAAATTTAAATCTTCTTTCGTTGACCTAACAAATATAACATCTTTCATTTTGAATTTATCTTTTTTTGAGAACTCACCTATTTTCTTAAAGTGTTCTTTGTGATTGAAAATTCCTCTCATAATAAAACTGCTTATTTTAAAAATAAATACGAAATAATTTTTTTTAATTCCACAAACGATCCCATAAAAATTTTTATATCCAGTCTAAATTAATTTCTTGGGATACATAATGGAATTGGAAATATAAAACTCATTTCTCTACTGAAACTGTTATTAATTTCTGCACATAAAATTCGAATCACTCATGAAGGCAGAAGCCACAAAAGCAATAAATAAAAACAAAATGTCTGATTGATTTCATGTTTCAAGCAGATTTTTTATATCTGTTTCAGATTCTATATTCGATACTGAGAATCCCTGGAGAATAGTGGATATTGAAGATCGACGTGTTCGGTGGTGAAATGAGAACAGAAGGGGTAAGTGGAGAAATTCGGGGGATGAATGCCGTGGCGGAGGCGGGGGCGGGGGCAAGGGTTGACAACGGTCTGGTGGTTTGATCCACACTCAAAGAGTAGTTAAAGCTGTTCGGGTTTGAAGCTTTGTACACACGGTATCCAAGCTTTCCATTAAAGGCTTAAATAATCAAAAGAACCACATCGTTCGAATAATTTTCATCAAAGTTCTAATACTATCCCAACAAAAATATGTACATGTACTATTTTTAGATCAAATGAAAAAAATATATAGGTATGTTTAAAAAGAGAGATAACAAGAATGCAAAAAGAATTTTAACAAAGAAAAAATTAGTACATGTTAAAATTCTAGTTATTTTAATCATTTTAGTCAATTTAGAAAAGTAATGTCTACTTTGTCTATAGTTGGAGAGCATATAAGTGCTAATAATAATCGTTTTTATTTTAGGACAGAAAGCTTTCTTAAAGAAATATAATTTCTCTTGGACGAGAGAATTTTTGACAAGGATTGGACACTTTTTTAAAGAATGAAAACTATGATTTTGAAGAAAGAAGTTTAAAAAATCTGATCCATGTCAAAATTCGTCACAATTTAAAAGCTCCTTTTTCCAAATTTTATAAAAAGAGAGAGCTTTAAGAAGAGTTTAGAGCATAAGTAGTATTTCGAAGAGGAAATATTTCTGAACTGTATTTTAATATAATTTTTTTTTTCTTTGGGAATTTACCTTTTTTTCTTGAAAATTGAACTAATTGCGTTACAAGCTAAACTTTTTCGTTCAAAATTAATTTTGTTGTTGAAAGTTTCGTCGTTTTAATTGAAAATTCATTTTCTTTTTAAAATGTAATTACTTTGTTGAAAATAAATGTTTCAACCAAAAAGTGAACTATTCCAGTATAAAATTTAACTATTTTTGTGTAAATCCGTTTTTTGTTGTTGTTAAATAATATATTTTACTGAAAAATTGAACTATTCTATTTTGATTGAAATGTTATCTTTTTTGGATGTAAATTGCTAGGTATAAAATTTAACTATTCTAGTTATAGATTTATAATTTTAGTTGAAAATTCATCAATTTGGTTGAGAGTTAATTTTTTTTAACGAAAATGCAACCGTTCCATTTTGGGTGGAAAAAGTGCCTTTTATAGTTCAAAAACTAATAATTGTCATGTTTATTTATCTTTCTAAATTGATAATTGATTTATTTTCTTGACAAATCACGTATAAATCAAATATTTGGTCAAAATTAATTTTTTAATTTAAAAGTTAATCTGCTTGTTTAAATATTCTGAAAATACGAATATTTTTGATTAGAGATTAAATTTTAAACAAAAAAGTCAACTATTCTACTTTTGGTTAAAATGTTATCTTTTTTTGATGAAAATTTAACTATTTGGTTGAAAAATTGATTTAATTTGTGGAATTTTTTATTGTAGAAAATTAATTTGAAAGTTAACTCTTCATCTGAAAATTTAACCGTTACACTTTGAGTTGAAAATTCATTTATTTCTTTGCAAATGCACGTATTTATTTTTCAAAAAAAAAACTTTTTTGTACAAAATGAGCTTTTTTCTTTGAAATTTAATCTCATTGTTAAAAAACTCTTCTTTTTCATTGAAAATTTAAGTATTCCAGAAAATATTAATCATTTTAGATAAAAATTCATTCTTTATATTAGAAAGAAATTTACTTAGTTGAAAAATAAATTCTTTTGTTGAAAATGAATATGATTAAAAATTCATTGCTTTGGTTGAAAAATGAGTTATTTTAGTGCATTATTTTTCTTTCGGTTTAAATAATTTTGTCCTTAGACTGAAAATACTATTCCATTTGAACATTCCATAATTTCAGTTAAAAATATTTTTTTAACAATAATTTTTTGGCTGAAAATTTTATTATTCAGTTTTTGATTAAAACATGATATTTTTTAGTAGAAAACATTTTAAACGTTACCTGCTTTAGCAGAAATTAAACTTTTTTTTTATAAAAATGGAACTGTTTGGTTAGAAATTCAACTTTTATACTATTTGCTTGAAAACTTAACTATTTCGTAGAAAATTCACTTTTTGTTTAAAATTTATATTTTGGTGTTGAAAAATGAACTGAAATATTTTCTGGATAGTTCAGCTTATACAAAAAAATTGTTTTTTTTTTATATTTATATAATTAGTTGAAAAAATTCGTCTTTTTGGATGGAAAATTCAATTTTTTTCGTAAAAACTTATTTTTTTGTTACAACAATTCAATTTTCGATGTTACTAAGTTAACTGGAAGCTTTTCTGGATGAAAACTCAATTTTTTTGAAATAAAAAATTATTTTACTTTACGATAAATCTCATATTTTTTGATAAAAATGCAACTATGTGCTAGATATGAATTTAAAAAAAAAACAAGATTAATTTTCAAACAAAAAAAATTGTTTTTAACGAAATAGATGAAATTTGAACTAAAAAAGAAAAATTTCAACAGTAATAATTTTCAACTAAAAAAAAATTCAGCAAAATACTTAAATTTACGGAAAAAAATTCCTTTTTATCAAAAGAAAAAAACAGGTTTTGAATCAAAAAGCTTATTTTTTAACAAAAGAGTTGAACTTTCAGCCAAGTAGTAATTTTATTTTCAACCTAAGAGATGAATTTTTAACGAAGATTATTATTATTTAATTGGAATACTTAAATTTTTAACTAAAGAGAAGAATTTTAAACAAGGTGAATAAATTTAAAAAGAGAATTTACTGAGGTAACTTGAATTTTTTTTGTATAAAAACTCAACTTTTTTGTATTAAAAGATTCTTTTGCTTTAAGATAAATTTCATATTTTTTTATACAAATTCAACTATTTGCTAGAGAACTCAACAATTTTGTTAAAAATTCATCGTTTTAACTTAAAAAATTCTTTTTTCGGATTGCAAATTGAATTTTTTTGGTAGAAAATTATTTCTTGTTAAAAAAATTCGTAGTTTGATCGTGAAAACTCAACTAAAATCGTTTTCAACAGAAAATTCAACTATTTGTTTGAGAATTTATCTTTTTAATTTAAAACTTCATCTGTTATAGAAAAAAATTCATTTTTGGTATGAAAATGGAACTTTTTGGTTAAAAATCGTCCTTCTTTGCTTGATAATTAAACTAATTTCTTTAAAACATTTGGTTAAATGGCTTTGTTAAGAAATCACTTTTTTTGTTAAAGATTTATATTTTTAGTTGAAAAGGTATCTCGTTTGTTAAAAGTTTAATTATCTTGTTATAAATTAATCTTTTTTAATTGAAAATTCAACTACTTGAGTCAAAGTTAAGGTACATTGTGATTTTTTTTATTGGACGCTTATGTCTGGTTTGAAATTTAACTGTTTAGTGGAAAATACTTCTTTTTTTTAGAATTCATTTTTTAATAGAAATTGGAACTTTTCCGTTTATTTTTAAGATTTATATTTTTTGGTTAAAAATTCGCGTTTTTTGTTTTAAAAAATAATTTGTTTGTTTGTAATTTCATTTTTTTGTATAAAAATGCATCAGTTACGTGGAAAATTAATTTTTTGTTGAAGTCACATTGTTTGTTTAAAAATTGTATTTTTGTAAAGATTTCATGTAAAGTTTATCTGACAAGGTTAATTTCTGTTCCGGTGAATCTTTTACCTGGAATCGATGTAAACTTTATCTTTAAGGGCATGTGATACTTACAGTTTACTACTCGGCTTTTTTCCACAAGAATGAAAATTTTTAAAAACTGAATTCGGAGATGCTATAAAATATCATAATGGACGTCCCCGGTCACTTTTTTGAGGGATAATAAAAAAAAAATTTATTGTGCTAAATAAAAACTTTATGCATATGCATTATTTTTAGGCTACGTCGTTTTTCATCTCTGCCTTTCCGATAATCTGGAAATTATTTATGAAATAAACTTTTTTGATTGCCTGTAAACAAGGTTAGTCCCGGGAGATTAGTTACTATGTTTATTTTTAAGTCCAAAGTTTTCGGCCAAAAATATTGTGTAGTTTGGAAGTAACGCTCGGTTGAATTGTAACATACATAACCTCGAAATATATACGCACTTTGTTAGCAATATCAAAATTTTTTTTATAAAAAAAACACAAAAAAGTGTGCGGGGACTTCCGTTAGCATGTTCGCTATCATTTCCCAAATTTTTAAGACAAAATATTTATTATTCTAGAAAAAAGCCGGAGGAGCCTAAAACTGGTAAAATCGACAATTTTCTAAGTACCACATGCCCTTAATTTTTGTTGTGGTCGCTTGCTAACTATTCGAACCCTCGCAAGATCACAAAAGAAGAAATACAATGTTATAGCGTAATAAACTTACATTCTTACGTTGTAGATTGCACAATTATGTGGTATATAATGTAAAAACTTGCAATGTAAGATATCACGATTTTGCGCTATTATAATGCGATAATTACGATATATAGCGCAGGAATTACGATCTCTATTGTAATTCATGCAATACAGTTTTCTCAGTATTATGTTAAAAAGTTGTTCCTTATGGCAGAACATATCGATTGAGTTTTAGATAAGCTCTCTGCGGTTTTCCCTAAATAAGATTTTCGGTTAGAAAGAAACATAAGCTTGAAACATATTGAAAGCATTTTTTTTAGAGAAAATCCTCTCTTTGTGAGGAAGAAAAATACTCATAAAATAAGCACAAATGAATATAACCGGAGTAATTCGCAGCGGTATTTATTTTTATAATGATCGTATATAAATGGAGAAAAATGGATGTTCAAATGTAGATGTTCAAAGGGTAAGATTGTAGCACCTAATACGCAGATATTCATGCCAAACATTTAACATCTTCTTGAGATGTTAGGCGTAAAAATATTTTTATGTTAAGCTGAAACACATTCAGATGTTAAAAGCGTTCGAGCGCATGCGCATCGCGCATTGGAATTTCACGACTATATTTCAAAGCTATATATATTCAATATTAAAGTTATGGAATATTACAATTTAGGAACATTTCCAAGGAATAAAAATTAGATGTCCTTAGATAAAATTGGATAACGACTTTTTTCAGTCTAAAGAAGAGAACAACGATCTTATGTTTTAGGTTTATTGACTTAACACATTTGACAAAAGGTTTATAAATTTGAAATAAAATTTGAGTTTAAGTAACTTTCCGTGTAGGAATCCAATCAGGGATCCGGCCGGGTCCCAGCCGGATAGCCCCGATTTAAGCCGGACGCTGGTCGTGGAATCCGGCCGGGATCCGGCTAAAAACGTCATGGTAAACTGGTCAGATCCCGGCTTAAATACCGGCCGGGATCCGGTCGGGTAATCCGGCCAAAAAGCGGTTAAGAAATGTTGCTTCAGGCGAGAAATTCGTAACTTGTTTTGTCTTATAAGGCTCACCGTAAACATTACGGTGAACTTTAAAAGTCAAATCAAGTGAACCAATTCTGGCAAGAAAATTGGAGTAGAATTTTATTCCCTGATGATAGAATCTCATAGCAATTTGGAAGCCACGTGGTGATTTAAGGTTAGGAAGGAAGAAAGTAAAAACGGTATACACAAGACTATATTTTAATTTTAAATAAAAATTATTCGCGCACTAAGTGGGGGATTCAAACTAATTACTGAAATAAGGTTGATTTTAACTAGGAGTCTCGATTTTATTTGCTAACTTCGAAGAGACGACGCGACGTGAGTGCAAGGAGCATACTCGTTCCAGGTGCGAAACTAAAAATTACTGAGTGTCTATGCAGACGACAGACACAGCTGGCGCTATATATGGCGGTAAATTTGAAATTGTACAGGCTAAACATTGTCTGAATATAGAGAAGTTTATAAAAATTGTATCGTTTCTCTTATTGCACATAGCAGAATCGATAACAGTTTAATTTAAAGTGTTAAATTATTCGAAAAAATTCATTTTTTTAAACAGAATTTAAAAAAGCTCATTTTTGTTTTACTGATCTAATAAATCTTTAAATTATAATTTTCAAATGATAATTCACCTAGCATCCATAATTACGTCTTTGATAATATCACGGCTCTTAAAAAATGTGTAATTTCTACAAAAACATTAACCTGACCAGTGCCTAGTCGGCTCCCGACCATGGGATATAACCAGGGTTGGCCCAGTCAGTTACCGGCCGGCCCCAGACTACGTGATTCGAGAAAAATGTAGCCCGACCGGCTCCCGCCCGGTTCCTGTCCATGAAACCCAGCCAGGAGTAGCCCGACCGGGATCCGACCAGAAACCTTGTTGTTTTAGGGCCAACCAGGGAAATTTCTACACGGGTTAAAATAGATAGAATATTTAATTCAGATTACAGATCATTCGTTCTCCGATTATTCATCCCCGTTTTTATTTTGAATTAGAAATATTGAATATAACCTCAACTTGACTGAATGCATCATCTGGTCGACATTGTATACCCCTTATCTGGTTTTCGTTCGTGTACGAAACTTGAAGTTTAATTTGAAATTCACAAATAAGTTATCAATTAATTCCTTTAATGACCATAAATAAGTAAGCTCCTCAAATATTTACAGACGTAATTTGACATAACCATACATGTAATATCTCGGATTTTTCAGTTGAACATTTTGAATGTTAGAGGATAACATTTCACATTTTAAGATCTACAGATGTTAACTTCGAACATCTAGATTGTTGTCTTATAGTTAAAAATATAATATGTTAACCCTGAACATCTAGATTTTACTTTTGAACATCCATTTTTCTCTGTGTAGTCCTATTTATTGATTCAAATTTAGGAAAATGTAATCTGAAAAGCATTCACTGAATAATATTCAAGAAATTATAAAAAATCGATCCCTGGAGCATTCCTGGATGGGATTTGATGTTGAGAAGCTCAACATTAACAGGATTATATTATCCATGTCTGCGGATTTCGAACGGTCAGAGCCTATAAATAGGAACGGAGACCTGCTGAACACAACAGTAGCTATTGAGGCATAGAAGCACGGACAATAAGAGAATTATTGAATACTGGCATTCTAATTAATATGGCTTTGTTCTTACTAATTGCTTATATGTACCTCATGATATACTGAGGAATAACATTATGAAGTTTTTTCAGAATTTTACATTAACTTTTCATTCAGGATTTTGTAACAAGTCTGAAATAAACATTCAATTCGTTCACTTGAGTTCAATTTCAATGAATTTATTTTTTTCTTTGGTAATTTAAAAAAATTTAGAAGAAAAATCGATGCAGTTACTTAAAATATTACATGATATAATGCAATTTAAAATTTTATTTTAGGTCTTCAATTTTAAGCGGAAATTTTCAATTCAAAGAAGAAATTGAATACTTTTGTTAAAGAGCGTTTCAAGTTCATCAACTATAAATAAACAAATAAACTAATGATTTTAATGATTGAACCTTAGTTCGAGTATTAAAAATTGTACAATAATTCATTTTACAAGAAGATTCTGGAATCTGGTTCAAATTAAACAATTTATAGATTTTAACGATGTCCGATTGAAACTATATAAACTATTTTGATTTAAAAATTCTTTAATATTTAAATCAAATTTAAAATAATTTCAAATGAATAGATTCATAATTAATCGTTGGAATTTCGGGGTGCTAAATTTAAGCTTTGAACATGACAATTTTAAAAATTATTTTATTTGAAAGTGAAAGTTTTAAAAGTATCTAACAAAAAATGTAGAAGTTTTTAAAAAATTTTGAAAGGTTTTAAAGGAATGAAATTTTTTTCTAAGATTAATGGAAAATTTGTTTATGATTTTCATTTTGATAAATTAATTTTAAAAGAATGTTTAAAAAGATTCCTGAAATTGTCAAAGAATAATCTAGAATATTTTTTTTAATTCTTAATTTTGCAAGATTTAAAAACAAATTCAGGGATAATTCGAATCACTTTAAAGGACATTTGAAAGTTTTGTAAATTTTAGGAAATAAGTTCAAGTTTCAAAAAGTTAAAAATAATATGTAGATTTTTGGAAATTTCGAAATAAAATTTGGAAGCTTTTTAAGAATTCTGAAAGGTTTTAAAAGAATATAAAACTTATCTTATGATTCCTGGAAACTGTTTATGATTTTTTATTTTGAAAAAATAATTTTAAAAAAATATTTAAAACGTTTTCCAAAATTGTCAGAAAAGTAGCTTCTGCAAGATTTAAAAAAAAAACGTTAAAAAAATTCGAATCATTTTAAAAGATATTGGAAAGTTCTGAAAAAATTTCAGAATTAATTCAAAATTTGAAAATATTTTCAAAAATATCGAACAAAATATAGATTTTTGAAGATTTTGAAATAAAATTTAAAAGATTTTTAAAGGTTCTGAAATGTTCTAAGATAATAAAAAAATCTTCTAATACTTCTAGGAGAATTTTTAATGATTTTTTTTAAATAAATAAATTTTAAAAGAATACTAAATATAACTCGGAACAAATTTTGATGCTTATATGTAATCATTGGACAATTATTAATTTAAAATAACTTGAAATGATAATAATTTGGTTTTTAATTAAAAAACTGTTTGTTTAAAGAAGATTAGTAATCGTTCAAAATGATAGCGTGGATTAATATTTTTTAACCCGAAATCTTTAAACTATTCAATTAACAAAATTTAAAAATTTTGCAGTTTACCGGAATTTAATTTCAAATTGTTCAGTTGAAAATTTTTAAAATATTGACCGTTTGAATTAAGAATGTGTAAATTACACATTTTTAACCTTCAGTTTTAGATATTTAAAATTCAAAAGAGTTTTTCAGTTTTAAAAATTCGTATTTTTAATTTCAACGACCGGAAATAATTTTTGCTAATTCGTAAATCGCATAAGAATGTCTTGAACTCTAATTTAAAAAAAAGAAAAATTATAAATTGTTGTACTCATTAAAAAATAATCTATTTCTGCTTCAAATAGGGGCAGTATGTTAAATCTGCAATTTATTGATTGAAAGTGAATCCATGTATATTCTACAACCCTTTTTATTCATAATTTTGCCACGATAAAAGTAAATAAAAAAGTACATATAATATGCTGTTTATGAATTTGAGTATTATCAAATAAGATAATCCTGCAAGGAAAACATACCTTACAAATATTTTTCAGAAATGTTATGGAATATTGAAGTTTTTGACATTAGCGATTTGGGTTTTAGCCACATCCATACTACGTATATAAAAATGCGTTATTTAATGTAATATTTTAACGGTTTGATCTAAAGGCAATTTTATTAAAGGAAGCATAGATATTTTTTCAAACAATGTTGTTATTTTTTGTAATTGAAAATTGGGCCATCAGTGTTTTCCCTCATATTATGCGGAAAAATTTCCGTCACTAGTACATAGAGTACCAAGAAATACGTACTTATCAATTTGTTCTTTCTCTCATCGTTCAGGACAATGCTGCACATTATTTTCTCATCATTTCTTTCAAACACCTTACGTTTTGTTTTTATTTACGTTAATTTTGAGGCCCATGCTCTTCATGCTTGTATTCAGTTTGTTCAATATTCTTTGCAAGTGTTCGATTGCCTCTGCCATTACAAAGTCATCTACAAGGAAAAAAATAGATAGTCAAACTTTGAGTGTCAAAATTTAAATGGTCAGTTTGCCCTTCCAGAAAGTATCATGTACAATCCATATTTTTTTCTCCAAAGTCAAAGAGATTCTCATTTTGTGTTCAACTTAATAATCTGCAGAGAGTCGGCCTTAGTGTCAGGGATGATCAAATCGACACTCTAGTATAATCAAGCTAAATACCCTGTTTTCACTCTTGTTGACCTACGAGGGTGCCAAACTTACGACCAACGATCATCGAATCAAATCTTGGGGATGATTAAGTTAAATATTTCGTTTTTAGTCACTTGTATCATTCGAGTTCGGCCAAATTCACTATCGAAAATAATCAATTCGATACTGAGATGGTCAAATAATGCGCAAACTTCACAACGGAGTAACTGACGCGACCAAAGCGGTTATTTCGTTTATCCCTACTGTAAGTTTGCATTTTGCGGAGCGTGTAAGATTCTCGAAATTATCTCTGCGATTTTTTGTGATTTCCCGTGATTCTCTGTGATTGGAATTGAATCTATTTTACCTAATGTAGAAGTCTCGAAATCTTTGGAGACTAAGAGTTTTGCGATCAGGGTTAGAATACCCGTGCAGAAATTGCCAAATGTTTGCCTTATTTCCGATTTGGGCCAGATCGGGCACACAATTTTGTGGTTGTTAAATTTGGCCCCGTCTAGACCCCGCCTTAACAGCCAAGCTTGCCAGTAGATGGCGCTCCATTAATTTCGGGGACTAAAGTGGGTTGACTCCAAATCGCCCAAGTTTCAACGTAAAGTGTCAAGCGTCAGAAATATTTCCATTATTATTTGGAGTTCCATAATTTGAATAAATATCTTTCCATTCTAGACTGGAAAATCTGTATTTGTTAAAAATTCTTCGTTCTTGTCGAAAAATTCATCATTCTATTTGAAAATTCATTTCCTTCGTTGAAAATTCGTCTTTATGGTTTTAAAAGTTTGAACAGATAATTTAAAAGACCTACAAAGGAAAATTTTCTTATTAAATATTTTAGAATTATGCGTTGTCAGCCAAATAATTTTATGATTGAAAAAGTTAACAAGGGAATTGAATATTTGAAAAAGGTAATAATTGAGTTATTTAAATTCATTAATTATTTAATTACTTTCTCCAAAATATGAAGAGAGAAACACAGAAGATCGCAAAACCCATTGCTGTTAGATATCTAATTTGTTCTCCACCGGTTTTACACCAATCAGGTTTATTTCTTGATGTAAGTAAAATGTATAATTTTCAATGGTATAGCCGTAAAAGAAAATATGGTTTGGCGGTGCTTTCTATCAACTACACACCAGTTTGGAAGGTGTTTATGGAAAAGGCTACAACTACTTTATTGAAAATTCATTTTTTCATTCAAAAGTTTATCTCTTTGGTTTAAATAAATATTTTAAACTTTCCGTTAAATAATTCTATTTTTTGTTAAAAATTGATTTTTCTACTTAAAAATGTAACTATTTAGTCAAAAATTGTTCTCTTGAAGCTAAAAGTTCAACTTTTTGGTTAGACAATCACGTATTTTGTTAAAAATTCATGTATTTTTTAGTCAAATTTATCTTTATCGTAGAAACTTAATCTTCTTAGTCAAAAATGTATCGTTCTTTGCTAAAAATGCAATTGTTTGGTTGAAATAACAACGGTTACATGCTTCATTGGAAATTCGATTATTTGGACTAAATTTACTTTCATGGTAAAAATTCTACTGTTATGTAGAACATTCATTTTTTTAGGTTACATACTCATTAATTTTTTCAGAAAATTAAACTTCATCATAAAAAAATCATATTTTTGGGTGAGAAAGTTAGCTTTTGTTTCCAATATGATAAAATCTTACTAGAAAATTATTACCGCCTCCCCCCTAACGAATTTCGGATTCTGATTAATATTAACTTTAATTTTTTGTCACATCAAGATAATTATGTACTAAATATTCTTTCTCCGACATTTTATCCTTCTTTTGTTTTTGCGAGTCTACGTTTTAATAGTCTTGGAAAACCTGACGTTAAGTCAGGTTAGGTTTAGTGATTGTTTCGCAAGGTTTTGATTTTTTATAGTCATAAGTGAATTTAAGAATATATAGATATAGATATAGAATTTAAGAATATATAGTTTTATGTCTCCTATCATTTATTACTAAAATAAAATGTAACAAATTTTCTTATCATTAATCTCGTGTCTTATTTTATGTAGAGTTGAACTTTTTTTTTATCAAGTAAATCATTTTTAGACCATCCCCTCTACCATTGTCCAGTTGAGGGATTGAGTCACGAGTCAGGCCAGGCACATTTTCGGTTCTCCTAATTTAACTTCTTTGTGTTATTTTATTTTATTTTTTTTTTAATTTTGATCTAAGTAGATCTAGCGCCCGGCAATTATTAAGTATATTTTGATCTCTGATAGTATAACTTGGAATTGGGAACCGAAGGCTGTAACGGCATTAAGCAAATTGTCGTTATAATTTTTGGCGCCCAACGTGGGGCTGCATTAAAATCAAGAGCAATTTTATTAAACTATCTTATTGAATTGAATTTAAAATGATTGTTGACTTTTAATTATTTTAAACTAAAGTTTCTCACCAATTTGGAGGTTAGAATAGTGACATTGAAAATAATTAAATAAGAATCATCCAAGAATCAATCGAATTATTTTTTTAGACAATCAACGTAACCTGAAATTGTATTAGGTCCCATATAGACCCGATATTCCCCCAATATAACCTCAAAATAATTTTAGCCCTGTATCATTGATTTATTTCTGAAGTGATCAGAAGTATTATATATTCTATTTCAGGAATTCAGTTCAAATTTGAATTTTTTTATTTAGAGGATAATAATTTGACTATTAAATTAGTCAATCTCCGGATTTCAGGAAATTGTTTTTTTTAATCGTTCACTGAAGTTAGCGAGATTATTAGTCCCTTAAAATTATTATTCCCTTCATTTATTCCTTTTTGACCCTCATTAAATCTATAGTTACCCTTGAAAATAAATACAAGAAATGGCTGAAAGGGTAGAAGATCCTCACATTTGGATCATGCAGTTAAGTAAAGAGGAATTGAGTGAGGAATTAAGAATTCGTGGTCTGCCAGCAGTAGGAAATGCCATGGCTCGGCCGAATAGATTAGTCAAAAACTTGAATACCCCGATTGACTTAAATCGGGCAAAAACATTGGTTGATCAATTAATTCCCAACCCAGATGATTTGGACCCCCCTTCTATCTTAAGTAATAATAATTTGATCAAGGAACAAAAATTTAATGAACAATTTAATAAACAACAAATTAATAAACAAAAATTTAATGAACAACAATGTAATGCAAAACATTTTTATGAACATCCATTTACAAAACAACAATTTAATCAATCAAAATTTAATGAACAACCATATAACCAACCCAAATTTAGTGAACGACAAGATGAACGAGAAAAATGTTTAAATCAACAATTTTCTGAGACATTTAGTAGAAATGACACTAATTTATATCAGTATAATTTACCAGACGAAGTTCATTCTAGAAACCCATATAGAGAGAGCCGTTATTCTGATACAGTTAATCAATTCTCTAAACCCCCAACTCCCCAGAATAATCCCTTTAATAATTTAAGTCCAAATATTCCTAGAAGACATTCAGGTTATAACCGCTAAACATACCAAAATATACAGGTTCCAACGGAAGGTAATTTTGCAAATAGTTCACCATTTGATCACCCAAGTTACAATTTCCATACAAATAATTATAGACCTCGTCCCAATTACTATTCTACTTCAGACCCACATTTTTCTGAATTTCCCGAGCCACAAAATGTTCAGCCCCGTAGAAATTTTCCCAGAGTGCTGCGTCTTCATTCGATATAATGCGAAAATGGAATTTGAAGTTCTCTGGTAATCGTTCAGAAGATCCCGAAACATTTTTAATGAAAATAATCGAAGGTCGAACAATAGTCCCAGTTAAAGATTCTATTTTATTACAAATTCTTCCCTGTTTGTTGTCAGGTATAGCTTTAAATTGGTATAGAAGTTTAAGACGTACGTGGCGAAATTTCAATGAATTTACATCAGCATTTCGAACAAGATTTGGTTATGCAGATTTTCAATTTGAACTGGGGCAAAAGATTTATAAAAGAACTCAGGGACAGAATGAGCCTATCGCCGATTATTTAATTTGCATGATGGCACTTTTTGATCAAGTAGTTCCCAGTCTCACTGAATCTGATCAGGTGTGTTTTGTCCACCTGAATTTGTTACCTGAACTCAAATTGTTAATCTCAAGATAGAGCATTTTTAACTTTTCACGCCTAGGAAAACTAGCTGTAGCAGATAACAAAAGTATTAGAGTCGCTAGATCATTTAGACCCACACCACCCCCTCATAGGCCCCTCTTACCTGATTTAGCCTATAAAGATAATTAGTTTAAAATGTAGGAAAGAACAGAGAGTCAATAGCTTCATTAGAAGAACAAAATTATGACAATAATTTAACACCTGATTTAATGGATCAATTTTTCTTAGCTAAAGACCCGAACTCTAAACCTCAGAATTTACCACCCAATCCCAAAATTAATAGACCCAATAATTTCACGACTAATAACCCTGAAGATTCAAATTCAAAGAATTCGAGTTCGAATGAGATATCTAGAAATCCATTTTTACCATATATTGATAGTCAAAATAAAACTCAAAATAATTCCTCTAAAAATTTAGTATACTGGAACTGTGATAAAGAAGGGCATAATTCGGTGAATCTAATGAAGAAATACTTCTTTTCTGTTATAAATGTGGACGAAAAAGATTTACACGAGTATCCTGTCCAAAATGTTCGGGAAACTAAATAAGGAGTTATTTAATGGGTCCGAAATCTCGCCTAAAATTCCTGTCGACCCTGTTTTTGAATTTGATAAAAAGATAGGAAATTTAATTGATTTTTCGAAAATAATTAAGGATGAAACAGATAATAAAATAGTGAATAAAATAAAGGTTCAAAGTAATAATCAAAAATCTCCATCACACAATAATCCACCAGGTAATAATTCTAGTTTAGACCAAGTTTATTGTAATGATATAGACCCTCCGACAACCACTAAAGTTAATTCAAGTTCACCTTTGACCCTAAATAATGATTCTACTTTCATGGAAAATAATGACCCTATTGTTGACCTTGAATTATTTTTGAATCCCAATATTCCTGTAAACTCAATGTACTATTATCAATGTTATTATGTAGTTAGGTCAGACAGAAATGAGATATTTCCCATTTTCAACTTATCGGAAATTCAAAACGGCCCAAAACCTTTTGCTGGACTAAAACCTCTTATGTATCTAATCGTGTTTATCGAGGGCCATCCCATTAAAGCTTTAGTAGATAGAGGAGCATCAAGACCATTCTTGGGACCAGAAGGTTTAGATTTGATTATTAAATTAGGTTTAAAAATTAATAATCAGCATGGTTTAGTCCAAGTGGCTAATAGTGATGTTGAATTAGTTTCTCAAGAAGTAGTAGCTCCCATCACATTGAAAAATAAAACGAAAGAAATGATTATTTGAGTTTTACCTTCACTTCCGGTTTCTCTTGTGATAGGTTTAGGCTTTCTAAGATCTTTTAGAATGGACATAGATTTCGAGGATAGAACTTCGACTTTTAAAGAATACCCCTTTTCAGTATAAAATTTCGAGCTAGAAGAATGGAGATCAGACTTAAGTTGTGGATTGAACAAATTGACATTAGACGAAAACCAAGTATTACAGAAATTTCTTCAGAAAAATTTACCCAAAAATCTAGGAAAACCGGGGTTAACCTCCCTAGCTGAACACTTTATAGAAGTTGAAGATCATACCCCTATTAAGCGAAGACATTATACTGTTTCTCCCAAAGTTCTGAAGGCCACTATGATTGAGTTAGACGCGATGTTAGCGGATGATATTGTGGAACCCTCGAATAGTGGATGGTCATCCGGTTGTGACTATCAAAATCTAAATAAAGCAAGTAACGCGACTCTTACCCTATACCGAAAATGGTGAGTGTTTTGGATAAGTTACGCCGTGCTAATTATATCTCTACTTTAGATATTTAGAAGGGTTTCCTTAATATCCCTTTAGAAAAGAATAGTCGTAAGAAAATCGCATTTTCTGTCCCTGGACGGGGATTGTTTCAATTTAAACGTATGCCCTTCGGATCAACTAACGCCCCCGTTACTTTTTAACGCCTTGTAGATTCCCTTATTGCACCGGAAATGGATCCCCATGTTTTTGCATATTTGGACGATATTATAATTGTTACCGAAACCTTTGAAGATCATTTGAAAGAGTTATCCATAGTTCTCCAGAAAATTAAAACTGGAAATTTATCCCTAAATCCTGAAAAATGTGAATTTTGTTGTTCACAAGTCAAATATCTTGGTTTCTTAGTTATTGAGAATGGCTTACTTATAGACCCAGACAAAATTTCCCCAATTTTAGACTATCCGGTTCCGAGAAATATTAAAAAACTTCGTCGTTTCTTGAGCATGTCGTCATGGTGTCAAAAACTTATAAACAATTTCGCTACTATCGCAGCTCCTTTAAATTTACTGTTAAAGAAGAAGCAACGTTGGCTTTGGACTAAGGAACAACAATTAGCCTTTTAACAATTTAAAACTTATTTAACTAAAGACCCAGTTTTGTCCTGTCCCGATTTCAATAAACAATTTATTTTACAAAAAGATGCTAGTAGTACCGGTCTCGGTGCAGTTTTAATCCAAAATATTGACGGAAAGGAGCAGGCCATTTCATACATGAGTAGATCATTGTCAGATGCGGAGAAAAATTATACCACGACGGAACAAGAATTTCTTGCAATAATTTGGTCAATTCAAACATTTCGTTTTTTTGGAAGGATATTATTTCACGGTAGTATCTGATCATAGCAGCTTAAGATGGTTACACAATCTTAAGAATCGCACTAGAAGATTAGCCAGATAGGCGTTATCCCTTTTAGAATATGACTTTGAGGTTGTCCATCGTAAAGGTAGTTATCATCATGTCCCTGATGCCCTTTCTAGAATGTTTGAATCACCCAAAGAGCAAATTAATGTCATCCAAGATATCACTCCTTCTTGGTACATACGCCGTTTTATTGCAATCTCTAATTTTCCAGAAGAATTTCCAATATGGAAAATTAGAGACAATAAGTTATATCAGTTTAGACCCGACCCCATTATTTCCTCCATAATCCGTGACATTAACGAATGGAAATTAGTTCCACCTAACGAAGACAGAAATAAAATCCTTCAGGAATCTCATAATGTCCCTCAATCAGGCCATGTGGGTACTGAGAAGACTTATAAACGCATTGCGATAGATTATTTTTGGCCTGGATGTTTTAAAGATGTGGTAGATGACGTTAGAAAATGCGATATCTGTCAAACCAGCAAGGTTGAACAAAAAACTCCCCCTGGAATGATGGGTGAGAGAATAGTTGAACAACCTTGGATAGCGATTGCAGCAGATATTATGGGACCCCTTCCCTGTAATAAAACTGGCTTTCAATATATATTAGTTATTCAAGACTTATTTACAAAATGGATTGAATGTATTCCCTTAAGAAAAGCCACGGGAATGAAAATTGGAGAAATGTTTAGAGAATTGATTATTAATCGATGGGGAACTCCTCAAATTATTTATACAGATAATGGCTCAAAATTTGTTAATCAAACTGTAAAATCTTTAGCTGAAGAATTTAATATCCATCTATCCACTATTCCTTATTATCACCCACAAGCTAATCCCGTAGAAAGAATAAACCGCGTAATTAAGTCCATGATAGTTTCTTTTATTGATAAAGATCACCGAACCTGGGATCAATATCTGTCCGAATTTCGTTTTGCTTATAATACAGCCCATCATTCTTCCCTAAACACTACCCCCCATTTTTTAATTTTGGTAGGAATCCTAAATCTATGAATTCTTTACTTCGATCTGAAGAACCTGATTATAAAATCATTCACAATCTCCCGAACTTTGGAAAGAAAGGATGAAAAGAATTCAAGTATTGAAGGATTTGATAATAGAGAATTTCGATGAAGCCTACAAGAAACAATCCAAACAATATCAGTTACATCGCCGCCCTTTAAAGTTTTCCATAGGAGATTTAGTCCTTACCCGAAGTAGAATTCAATCCTCGAAGATTAAAAATGTAATATTTCTCGGAACCGGATAGTCTAAAATTGGGGAAATTTTGTCTGGGTCTATAAGTAAGCCATTCTCAATAACTAAGAAACCAAGATATTTGACTTGTGAACAACAAAATTCACATTTTTCAGGATTTAGGGATAAATTTGCAGTTTTAATTTTCTGGAGAACTATGGATAACCCTTTCAAATGATCTTCAAAGGTTTCGGTAACAATTATAATATCGTCCAAATATGCAAAAACATGGGGTTCCATTTCCGGTCCAATAAGGGAGTCTACAAGGCGTTGAAAAGTAGCGGGGGCGTTAGTTAATCCGAAGGGCATACGTTTAAATTGAAACAATCCCCGTCCATCGACAGAAAATGCGATTTTCTTACGACTATTCTTTTCTAAAGGGATATTAAGGAAACCCTTCTAAATATCTAAAGTAGAGATATACTTAGCACGGCCTAACTTATCCAAAACACTCACCATTTTCGGTATAGGGTAAGCGTCGCGTTACTTGCTTTATTTAGATTTTGATAGTCACAACCGGATGACCATCCACTATTCGAGGGTTCCACAATATCATCCGCTAGCATCGCGTCTAACTCAATCATAGTGGCCTCCAGAACTTTGGGAGAAACAATATAATGTCTTTGCTTAATAGGGGTATGATCTTCAACTTCTATAAAGTGTTCAGCTAGGGAGGTTAACCCCAGTTTTCCTAGATTTTTGGGTAAATTTTTCTGAAGAAAGTTCTGTAGTACTTGGTTTTCGTCTAATGTCAATTTGTTCAATCCACAACTTAAGTCTGATCTCCATTCTTCTAGCTCGAAATTATATACTGAAAAGGGGTATTCTTTAAAAGTCGAAGCACGTTGTAGACCCACCTTCCAAAAACTATCCAGTACATTCCAACAGAAACCCCACCCAAAAAGATTCCTTCCTTGTTTGACCTAAGGATCCCCCCCCCCCCCTGGAAATCGAAGATGAGGAAATCAATGCCAAAATCAGAAACAACGCGCTGGAGCAAAGAAACTTCCCGTCCCTTCGGCTATAACTGCCACGATTCCCAGCACACCTTCAATTATTGTCCGAAACCCAAAAACAGAACTTTCTCTTTCAACTGTGGAATTCCTGACCGTACTGTATATGATTGCCCACAATGAAAGGGCATAAAGAAACCCAAGCCATAATAACTTCAGGTTTTAATTTTATTTGACCCCAAATTCCCTTTGATTTCTTCCCTTTTTGTATTACTTCATTTTAGACCCTCCTGACCCCCCTAGATAACAATAAGATCTCACTATGTTATATATATATATATATATATATAAATCTTTAAATGCATAAAATATTTAATGATCAAGGTTAATTAATGATACAGGTTTAAAATTTGTACAATTACAATGATTATATATTATTATGGGAGAACAGAATAAATATAATGGAAACTAAATATTCGTCTTATTGTTTAATTCAGTCAAGGAAAATCTTTCTAGCTTAATGTATTCGAGAAACTTCTTTCAGAATTTTTTAAAAGTGAGCTCTACCTGGTTATGGTTAACTGTTGAACTCTGGATTTTAATTTTACTTAGTTAATTGATAGATTCAGCAATTACTCTCCTGGCTTGTTGCCCGTACCATGTGTATATTTTACAATAAGTATGAATAATAGCTAATTTTGATTAATTTTGATGATTTTCACTCCACATTTGAACAGTAGTATTTATAATTTTGGAATCTTGCTGTTAGTTGAATCTTTTTGCGTTTTTATCATGATTTTGGAGAGAAGCACAGTAACTAGTATATTTGTTAATAAAATATTTCATCTGTTTGCCCGGTTTAACTTGTATTCGTTAGATTTTTTTTTGTTCATGCTTTGCTAAAGACCTTTCAAGTCTTCCCTAAGAGGATGGAATTTGTGATCTTGCAATTTTGTTACAAGTCACAAGCTCAAATAAAGCTCAAATTTTAAGACTCTATCCTATTTTGTTGAAACCGCAAGCTGCAGGGTTTTCTAAGACTATGATTTATTTAGTTTAGTTCCCTTAATGTAAGAATTGATTTTTCCCGTTTTTAATTTGTTATTATGTACGTCCTGAGAAATCCACCATCTTCGAGAATCCACAACCTTCCCGATCTATTGAGAAACTTGAAGAATCATTTGGGACGCCTTTTGTCGATTGAAGTTACTCAGCCCGTTTGAAATTTCCCGCTTAAACCTGCTGTGTGCCATCCCGTTCCCGTCCTTCCAGTCGTACTGCAAAATGTAGCGGGAGAATTTTGAAATACTGTTGGGATTATTGCTGATTTTTATTGACGCTCCCCTTCAGCTTATTCACCTGGGATTGGAATTCAAGATCAACGTTTTTTTTTTAGAAGGTCTATTGTCGATCCCCGGCAACGCGAGTGGGACCTCTATAGCTCAGGCCCGAATATTGACAGATGACGTTCTCGGTGCTCGGAGCTTAGTTCGAATTTAAATAAGGTCCTAGTAGCCGGCTTGGTTATTGGAACTGTTCAGAGAGGAAGTCTGGGACAATAGCTTAACATCTAACGGACGAAATAGATGATTGGAAATCATCAAATTCGGAAGGACGCATTTTGTTTTTGGACACAGCGTTTTGTTAAAACATCTGACAGCACATCCCTGGTTCTGTTTCCTGTCTCTAACAAATTCCATAGCAACGCTAATCATACCTGCCCGGTATGTACCCCCCACCATATTTAAGCATCTCAGCAATAATACTTTTCACACCAACAGCCTTACCATTTTTCAAGTTCTTAATTTTATCCCTATCTTCAGAGGCACAGAATATAGCCCTATAGCTCCATCTCTCAATAATTCCTTAAAGCACTCTCTCAAAACGTCTAGTATCTCGTCGGCATCATATAGCATTTCACCCTTGATATTTCTCATGCTGCCTAACTCTGTAATTTTCCTCCTGAATAACTCTGTACTTTTCCGGCTAACGAACTCTGTACTTTTCCTCCCTTCTTATTGATCAACAGCCATTTTCAAAACAGTTCCTTGTTTCCTTGAAAGTAGTTTTGCATTCTCTTCTCGTCTTCTATTTTGATTTTATCTTTACTCTCCTACAGCTTTATTCTGTTTGTGCCTGTAATAATTTTCAAGTGTACTTCTCTCCTCATCGCTAAGACTTGTTATTTTCGATTTTTTTTTTATGCATCCTGTTCTATATCGTATTTATAGTTAATTCCTTAAAAGAGTCTCTTAAAGCATCTAGTATCCCGTCTGTGTCATATAGAATTTCACCCTTGTTGTTTCTCATGCTCACAAACTCTGTACTTTTATCTCGCTTCATATTGATCCGTGTCCTTTTATAAAACAGTTTCATGCTTCTTTCAGAGTCGTTTTGAATTTGCTTCCCTTCTTTTGTTTTGATTTGATCTTTACCTATAATAATGTACATAATTCCTACAAACAAATAAAGAATCCAACGATCAAATTTGGACAACCAGCATAAAATGTTCCTACTGCAATTTGAAAAAAGATAAATTTTTTCTAAAAATGAAAAGAAGAAAATTCTTTTTTTAGACAAAAATAAAAAAGTAGAAAGAAAAATGAGACGGCAGCCAACCAAATCCCATTCTTTCTTTTTTAATTTCTTTCGTATTTTTTATTTTTATTATTATCAAGACACAATGAAAATATATTCTTAAAAATAATCACCAACGTTTCGGTACTCATACATCTAACAGCACCCTTATCAATACAAAAAAATTCGAGCAGGCAGGAACAGCAACGAAATTACGACACTCTCTCCCCGACATCCGAGAATTAAGTGAGGGTCAACATGCAAACCCATCACAAGCATACCTTTAAATATCCGGTGAGGCTCAAAAAATTTCAGGTATGTTTTTGATGGGTTTGCATTTTGATCAGCGCTTGATTCTCGGATGTCAAGGAGAAACCAAAGTGGTTTCGTTGCTGTTTCTGCCTACTAGAATTTTTTCTTTTTACCTTGATAAGGGTGCTGTATGAGTGCTGAAACTTTGGTGATTATTTCTTACAAATATCTTCTTTTTTTTGATAATAATGAAAATAAAAAAGACGAAAAAAAAGGAAGGCAGGCGATTTGTTTGGTTGTTTTATTTGGCTGTCCTCTTTTTTTCTTTCTGTCAAAAAAAAATTTTTTTCTCTTCTTTTTTAGGAAAATTTTTATCTTCTTTCAAATTGCAGTAGGAACGTATTATGTCGGTTGTCCAAATTTGGTCGTGGGTCTTCTTGGTTTCATTTTCATGAATTGTACACAATAACTTGATTATTGGACGTTAAATAGGATTTTATATTTGATTCTAATCTCATTTAAATGTCTTAAAATTGAATTTACTTATACTACCGGTCCAAAGTTTGGGCTTACCTCTTTTTTAATGATTGATTAAGTTCTCTTTATTTTATTTTGTCAGGGCTAATATTTTTTCTATTTGAAGGATTAAATCTTCTTAAAATTCTGTATAAAATGAACCCAGGAGAAGAAGCCTATTTGTACATTTTTCAAGTAGATATTACAAATATTATGTAAATTTCCATGTTTTCTTAAATTTTCAAAAAGTTCAGTAATAATGAATTTTTTTTATGTCCCTGGGCTAATTTTAAAGCTATTTTTCCACAGTATCGCAAAAGTTTATTAGCATAGAACAAATGTAAATTCTTTGACTGTGATAGGATTTTTTTTAGATTTACGCTCATAACACCCTTGTGATGATACTGTTGAAAGGTAGCTTAAATTTTCACACTGTGATAGGAATTTTCTGACGATTTACGCTCATAAGCTTTTGCGATATTGTGGAAAAATAGCTTTAAAAACAATCCAAGAACATTAAAAAATATTGAGCTCTGAGATAATTTAAATTAGGAGACTTTAATTGATCAACAAAAAAAAGGTGAACCCAAACTTTTGAGCGATATTGTATTATTGTTAGCACTTTTGTGGACTAGAATTTTTTTCTACGCTTGGACAGTTCATGCCATAATTAACAAATTGCAAAAGCTGATACGATAAAAAATTGCGTTGTAACCTGCTGGCTGCTTGATGTGGGTACCCTAGAGTCTAATTATCCATCATTCCAGAAAAAGTGACAAGTTATATTTCAACTTTCTACCATGTATTTGAATTTTCAATTAAAGAAAGAATACTTTTCAACCAAGAATATTAATTCTAAACCAAGAAAAGTTTAATTTTATACTAAAAAAAAAATAAATCAATCAATTTTAAACAAAATAGTTAAATTTTCAATTGAAATGACAAATCATTCAAAAAAGAATGAATTTTAAACAAAGCAGTTTAGCTTTCAACTTTAATCAGTTTAATTATGAAATAAAAATTAATTTCCAACCATAAAAATATTTAAATTTAAAAAAATGTTCTACTGAAGAAATTAATTTTCAAGTAAAATTAGAAATATTTTACCAAAAAAAAAAAATGAATTTGTAAAAAAGTAGTTCAGCATGTAGTAAACTTTTTACTGGAAAAGATGATTTTTCAACAAAGCACGTAATAGTTGATATTTCAACTAAAAAAGATTTAAATTCTACGTAAAAAACAGTTCACATTTAAACAAAAAAGATTATAATTTTAAGCAAGATACAGTTTAATTTAATCAAAAGGATGAATTTTCAGCGAAAAAATTTATTTTCTTCCAATAAAGATAAATTATTAATGAAATACCTGAAGTTTCAAAGAAATAATTAAATTTTCAAGTTAAAACGTCAATTTTCAGCCAAAAATGGAACCGATAAATATTCAGTTTGAAGAAATTTTCAATACAAAAAATGCAACGAATTTTCTACAAAGTAGTTGAATTATTAATGACAGAAATAAATTTGAACGAAGATGATGAATTATTGCCAAAAAACTGCGTTTTTAACAGAGTTGTTTGACTTGTAACCAAGTAATTTAAATTTTTAAAAAATTAATTTTCAATAGACCAGAAGAATATTCAAAAATCATCCTATACAAACCCTACATAATCCTAATAAATAATAATAGGTCTATTAATAATGCATAATCCTACGAGAAAAATTAATTTTGAGTAATTTGAACCCAGTAGTTAGATTTTCAATTCAAAAAATATGAATGCGCAACAAAAAATGTAATAGGAGAAATTTGAACCAAATCATATTGTAATTCTAAATTAAAGACATTCGAATTGAACAAAAAAATTAATTTTTAACCAAGAAGATTCATTTTCTAACAATGAAGACTAATTGATCTAATTAGTAACGTCCATTAACGTCGATTGACTAATTGAATCAGTCTGTAATATCGTCTTATTCATCCGTTAAAGGAACTGTTTTGTCAGTAAAAATAACTGATTTTTAAGTCAAAGCATGCTTGAATAATTTAGTCAGTTACATTTTTACTGATTTAAATTTAGAGTCTGTGTATTTTTAAAATGTTTGTATTAAAGAATGAAGAACGTAAATTCATTTCTTATCGATCACAGGGTCGCACACAATCTTGAAGTGTATAAGTATAGTTCAATTATTGGAATGGCTCACGTAACACCAGTTACATTAATCAATACTTGCTAAGTACAAAACAAGAGAGACCTCAGGATCATTGTGGCGAAAGAAAAAGTATAAGTTTGTTGAATAGAACGATGACCTCGGGGTCAACGAGCTGGCAAATGGGACACGTCGACCCTCCAGTAGCTAAAAAATTTCACCTTTTATGTATGCATGAGAGCGAATTTTCAGGATATTTTATAGAATATGCATAAATGAAATTTAAAAAAAATGAAGGACTGCTGAAATTATTACGTGCATATAAAGCAGAGAAAGAGAGAGAGAAAGCAATCATTTAAGGCGCTTTACCAGAATGGGTGAACAGCTTTGAATTTTGAGGCCGCACGAATAAATATTTTTGTCTATTTTTTTTTGTATACGTGATCTACATAGTAATATCTCGGAACAAGCAGAGCTGTTTAAAAAAAAGGTATATATTTTATTTAATAATAATCGAAAAGCAGAGTACAATAGCAGTGACGCTCAGTGTGAGCTGCCTGTGTTTTCGCCGCGGGCTCGTGGGTCCTTGGCAAACAAGAGAAGGCAGATACCCCGCTGCGAGTCGAATTCCCCGGAACGAATGACCTTTTCATTCTTGTGAGATATTATTATAAAGAAAATTGGATTTTTGGGGCTAAAATAATATTTCAGTAAGGAAAAAAAAATCATTTCGAGAGAGGCCGTCACCAGCCTTATAGAAATTATTAATTTAAAAAGAATTATTAAAACTATTTACTTGCAGAGAAAAAACATGGAGAGAATATTGAAAAGTTTTCGATCCTAACCACTATTTTGAAAAAAAAACCAACACTGAAGAAACGATTTTTCAATAAAAGGATGAATTTCCGACCGAGAAAGATGTTGCAGCCAATAAAGAAAAAAAAATGTTAAACTTCTAAGCCAAATACATGAGCTTTCAAAATAAAAAAAAAACAATTAAGTTTTAAACTAACCAAGAAATTTTTTTTTAATTTAAGAAAATTAATTCTTCTACCCAAAAATTTTAATTTTTAACTAAATACTTCGAACAATGGAATTGTGATATCAGTCCAAATTTCTTTGGTAAATTTTTAGTTTATATTTTTATCGTGGCTAAATTTTAAAAAATAAATAATAGAATTTTTAAAACCAGAAAAAATCGATTTTAAACCAAAAATCGATTAATTAAATTTTTATTCAAAATAATTAATTTTCCATAAAAAAGGAGTTTTCTACAATAATTTTAATTTTATACTAAATAATTAAAATTGTATAACAAATTGTTTAATTTTCAAGCTAAAAAGACGAATTTTCTTCAAATTAATTTAATTTTCAAGCCGGCAATATAAATTTTAAACAGGAAAGTTAATACTAAAATATAATACTAATAATATAATTAATACTACCAATCAGTTAAATTTTCATTAGAAGAGTTACATTTTCTCTTAAAGAAATGACTTTTTAGTAAACAAAAAAAACGGATGTTTAACAAAGTGCTTGAATTTACAAATAAAACATAAAGAGATGAATTTATTAAAACAAAAAGATATCAACAAAAAAGTTTAATTTTCGGCAACAAAAATTATTTTCTATAGAGAAACAAGTTTTCAATCAAGCTGTTAAATTTTTACAAAGGAGTTCAGTTTTCAATCAGGAATCAAGACAAATAAAGACTGTTTAAGTGAATTGTTGAATTTTCAACAAAATAGCTCAATTTTCTTATTGAGTTCTGTTAACTCAGTTCGAATTTAAGTTTAAAATAAAAAAGGGGAGAAACCGTGAGGCCCGCGATTAATAAATAGAAATTTTTATGCTTTATAGACTAAAGAATAACATTTTAAATAAACAATGAAGTTCATTTTTAATATTTGAAAAATGTTGATACTATATTTACAATATTTTAAAAAAATTGTAACATTATTTACACTATTTTATTATAATAAACCTTATTTTTTGTTTTTAACCTAGTTTTACACCTCCACTAGCCTTTACCTCTGAAAAATCTTTAACATTTTGTAATCAAATTTACTTTTATCTTGCAGACTATTATGTGACATCTTTTGTTTATAAGAATACAAATATTTTAATATAATGATGTAGCTGATCTTGTAACATTTATCGAATAAGAATGCACTCAACAAAATAAATTAATATAAATTATATTTATTTAATTGTTAACTTTTTCAGGTATTTCGCTTCAACCAAAGCCAAATTGGTTATTTAAAAACACAGTTTAAAATTTATTTTGTCTAACTTTTCAGGGATACCATTTATTATTCCTAAACTTAAAATTATTCAAACCCGCCAAAAATTAATGTAATAACTTACCAAATCTAATTTACAGTTGGCTAGAATAAGAAAAAAAATGGTTTACAATGTTATAAACAATTCAATGAACGAAAGTCATTTTTTCATGATTAGCTATTTTAAGTTCATAGCTTTTGTATGAAAAAAGACAAATAATAATATGCGATTATAGTTAGTTAAAAACAGCTGCTGTTTAGAAATTTTGTTTAAAATCTTTTTAAACAAATACGCCTTTCGACCATTTTTTAATGAATTGACCCAATTTTTTCACGAAAACAACTACAAATGTATTCCAGATGACTCATTACTATGTCATACTTTTTGAATTGCGAAAAATAATTCCTTGTTTAAACATTATTAATTTCAAACAATAACCCTTAATTCACATAAATGTTGTGTGCACTTGAATAAATGTATACAATTGAAACAAAGATGCCAACATTTTGAATCACAAAAAAACATCATCGGATAAATATTTGTTTTCAATTTGATAAATAAGCATTTATCTGGAATAAATATTTCTTTTATTCAAAGAAACATCAATTAATTGATCCGCTAATGGACAAATTACTTAATTTAAAAATATATTTTTCACATCTAAATAAAATATTTCATTGAAATAAAAAAGTATTTCTTGGGGTGTGAAAAACAGATTCCAAGAAACTGAGTTCTTTACTCCCAAGAAGTCATTCCTTTGACTTCATATTTTTTACATTTATTGCACAGAAATATTACTTTGTATTGAAGAAATATCATCAAAAGAGATTATTTCTTTGAGTAAAGGCACGACTTTTTTGCCTTGAAACTATATTTACTCAACAGAAGTGAACAAATTTTTTGTTGAAACGAAAATAAACCAAAGAAACACATTTTCTTGGATTCGAAGTAATTTTTTTTCAGTAGAGTACATTCAACGTAAATAAGTTATTTCACTTTATTCATAATTGTAACAGTAATAGTTGTAATTAACCACCAAAGCGTTCTAAAAACATAAATGGCAATATTCCTAAATTCAAGAAATAATTCTGAACTTGAAAAATAAGGATTTTTTATTCATACACCGTGAAATTTGAAAATTGGCAGAAATTAACAAAATTAATCTTTAGAATTGTAGAGTTTTTTATTTTGGAAATTTACAATTGAAAATTGTGTAAGGTTTTAGTTTTGCAATTAAACATTCTGCAAATTGGATAATCTGCTTTCGAAATTTCTTCAATCTGGAAGATTTGCAATGACAAATTTAACTTTGTGATTAAAAAATTAAAAATTACAAATCATTAAATTTGAAGAATTTTCAATTGTAACTCTTTAAACAAAACTTGTAAAAAGAAACTTTCAAAATTACATACCTTTAAAATATAAATCTTGAGAATTTTCAAGTCTACATTTTAAAAAGACAATAAATTTCAATTTTTTAATTATAAAGCTTTACAACTAAAAATGATAATTTTGACGCATTATGTTCGACATTTTTCAATTTTTATGATTTAGAATGTAAAATCTTGACCTTTGATTGTCAAAATAATCAAATTTAAATCATTTTTATTTTTTTATCCTTGAAATTGAACAGTTTTCAACTGCAACTCTTCAAAAGCATATAATTTTGAATTGTAAATATTTAGGATTAAATAGTTTTTACTTTTTGAAATTAGGAATTAAAAATTGTGCAAGTTTTCAATTTAACAATTGAAAATTCTGAAATGTTGACAATTTACATTCGAAATTTCTTCAATTTGAAATGTTTGCTACCGAAAATTTGACTTTTGATCTTAAAAATCAGCAAGATTGGAAAATTTCAAATTGCAACTTGTTAGAATTGAATAATTTTTAATTTTAAGTATTTAAAAGTGAACTATTCCAAATTTTGTAATTAAAAATGACGTAATTTTCGCGCTTTATATTCGAATTTTTTTCAATTTTATAGATTAAGAATTGAAAATTTAAATTAAAATTTTTGAACCATTCAAACTCTAAGAATATTTGTTTATACATGTTTAAAATCGTAGAATTTTCAATTGTAATCTTTCAAAATTGTAGAACTTTGAATTGTAAATTTTTATAATAGATGCGATTCTGTCCGGGAAATTTACAATGAGAAATTATTGAAGTTTTAATTTTTACAATTAAAAATTTTGTAATTTTGATGATTTATATTAGAAATTAATTTAATTGGAAAATTTTACTTTTGATCTTCAAAGTGATCAAAATTTAAGAATACTTATACATACATATTTCAAATTATAAAATCTTCAATTGCAAATCTTCAAAATAGATTTATTTTAAAAAGATATTCAAACCTTTTATTAGATTAAGTTATAAAACTTCAAAATTGAACTAGTTGGCGCTATTTTAATATTTATTTTTATTTATGATTATTAATTATAATGTATAGTAATTTAAATTCAAGCATATATTTGAAATCGATAATTAGCCCGTGTAGAAATTTCCCCGGTTGGCCCTACTACAACAAAGTTTCTGGTCGGATCCCGGCCGGGCTAAATCTGGCTGGGTTTCATGGACAGGAACCGGTCGGCAGCCGGTCGGGCTACATATTTCTCGAATCACCAAATCGGGAGCCGGCCGGTTACTGTCTGGGCCAACCCTGCTTATAGCTCATGGTCGGGAGCCAACAGAGCACTGGCCAGGATAATTTTTTCTCAAAATTACACATTTTTTAAAAAGTGTGATGTTATCAAAGACGTCATTATGGATGATAGATGAATTATCATTTAAAAAGTATAATTTAAAGTTTTATTAGAGCAGTGAAACAGAAATAAGCTGTTTTAAATTCTGTAAAAAAAATAATTACATTTTTCTGAATGTTTTTACTTATTAAATAAAACTGTTATCAATTTTGTTATGTGCATCAGCAGAAATGTTACAATTTTCACTATTTTCACACAATGTTTAGTATGTACACTTTCAAATTTACCGCCATGTGCATCCCTCTCTGGATCTGGCGACTGCGTAGACACTCACTAATTTTCAGTTTCGCACTTCGAACCTTCGAACGAGAGTGCACATTGCACTTACGGCGCGTCATTTCCTCGAAGTTCGCAAATAAAACCGAGATCCGTAACTAAAATCAACCTTGTTTCAGTAATCAGTCTGAAAACACCACTTGATTCACGGATAATTATTAGTTTTAATTGAATTATACTCTTGTAAATACAAATTTTTCTGTGTACCTTCCTAACCTAAAATCACCACGTGGTTTCCGACGTGAAACAATTGCTACGAGTTTCTATTCTGAGTGGTGAAAATTCTACACCAATTTCCTTGCCAGAATTGGGAAACTTGATTTGACCTTTAAAGTTCACCGTATTCTTTACGATGGGCCTTAAAAGACAAAACAAGTTACAAATTTCTGGCCTGAATCAATATTTTTAACCGCATTGTGGCCGGATTAGCCGACCAGTTTACCGTGACGTTTTTAGCCGGATTCCCCGACCAGCGCCCAGCTTTAACCGGGGCTATCCGGCCGGATCCCTGATTAAATTCCTACACGGGAGGCAATATAATATTTTTTATAATTTAAATTTAAATATTATCAAACCTCTAGCCAAACATTTTAGCTGCTTAATTATGTGATAAGTATGATTCTTCGAAATTTATTCGTTATCATTCAAATTGAAAACCAAGACACTTTTTAATTCCACCTCGAGATTTATTCCTGTGTACTAACAGGAAGTTAATTAACAGGGCTTCTATGTCTCAACGGTAGTAAATAATAATTTCAGACTGTTACCTACTAATTACTAAGGTTCGTCTTCAAATGTATTACATAAATAATCAGTAAAGAAATCATATAATTTATACATGGAATAAATTAACATTAAGTCAAGAACATAGCGACAGGAATATGAAAGCTTTAATATTTTCTCTATCAAGAAAAAGTTGTCTTCTCTCGAGAAAATGTACTTGAGTAAAGAATTTTCTATTCGAGTATACAGTTTCTTGAGACAGAAACAATTATTTCTGAAGAAGAAAATATTGTCGTTCCTGAATACCTCCATTTTTCGAATATGTCAGATTCTTCAGACTTTATTGTTCAAATTTAGGGCCATCTTACTTTTGCAATAACATAAATTATTATTTAGATAATAGCAGTAAAACAGAGAGAAACTTAAAAAAAAAGTTTGATAGAGAATAATATAGTGGACCGGGAAGCCAGGCAGTAATCGAAAATTTTTATAGACCGGGAAAACCCGGGATGTAACAGTGAATTTAATTTTTGACCGGAAATTAAAAAAAATTTTTAAAGAAAAATCTTTCCAAGTTCGGTTTTAACAGTTTAAAAAAATAATTAGTTTAATTGTTACCTTTTTCAATTATGATATTAGATTCTTATTTTTAAGCCTACATTTTTAATTTAAAGAATTTCAAAATGCAGTCTGGAAGACTTATAAAATTAAAAATTAAAAGCTTTTGAAGTTGAAATGTTTGAACAGGAATCATATTTATTTGATCAATAATTGTAAATAATAAGCTTAAAATACTGCTTTAGTCTCAAATATTCCATTTTTAACCCATTCAATTTGATTTGTTTTTGTAATTAAGAAAAAAGAGAGCTATTTAATATTTAGCAATATTTTAATGTTCATTTAAGACGAGTGAAATGAAACCAAATATTCAAAAGTAAACAATTTGAAACTGAATTGTTTGACATAGGTAGCCTTAAATCGTAAGAATTTCGAAGAGCTTTTAATCTTTCAACGTTACAATTTTAATTGCTCTATTTAAAAAATGTTTATTTCTAAGTGGAATTATTGAATTTTTATGGGAGGGGGATAATAATTGAACATTTATTATTTGTCGAAAAGATTTGAAATCGATTTAAAATAATTTAAACGAAGTGTGTCTATTGACAAAATTCGGCTATTCGTAGCGAAATTTCGGTGCAGGTAACCACAGCCTAAGTTAAAACAAAATGTAGACTTTTGCAGATTTAAAATAAAACGTTTACAAGTTTTTTAAGAATTATGAAAGGCTTTAAAATAATAAAAAAATATTCTCTTTTAAGATTCCTGGGAAAATTAAACATGATTTTTCGTTTTGAATAATTAATTTAAGAGAATATTTAAAAAGATGTTAAAAGATTTCCAAAATTGTCAAAAGAGAATCATTCATGAGAAATTCATTAAAAATGAATATAATTTGTCCTACAATTTTAAGACAACCCTGCAAATTTTAAAAGATTTCCTTGAAATCTTTCAGATTCTTTTTTGACAATTTTGAAAATCTTTTAAAATATTCTCTTAAAATCATTCTCAACATATAATTTTTGGTAGAAATAGCCGAATTTCGTCGGTTCATACACCTCGTTTAAATTATTTGAAATCGTTTCAAAATTTTACATTAATTTTAAATCTATTCAAAACTTAAAATGGTTTTGAAACCAAATTTGGAAGCTTTTCAAAGATGTTTAAACTATTTCAAATTAAAATAATTTAACGTATAATTTAAAAAGTGTTAAAATATTTATTTTTTATTTTTTATGTTTCTAGCTTAAAATTGCTTTAAATAATATAATTTTGAAAATTGTAATGTTCATTGATTGATTTTTCAATTTAAAATAGTGAAAATGATAATGTACATTTATATTTTTAGTACTTTTGTTTGAATTTTTGAACTTTATAATTGATAAAAGTTCTAAATTCTAAATTTTTCTGTTTTTCTTCATTTCATTTAAAATTGTTAAATTGCAAAGTGTTAATACCTAACTTCCATGTAGTACATGTAAATTATTGAGCATTTGAATATAACATTGTTTAATTTAAAAACTTGTAAACTTTAATTAAAAATAATTTTAAATTCAAAATTTCCACTTTGAGTGCTTTAATTTGTAGTTTATTTATCATTACTTCAAATGAAAAATTTTTAGGTTTAGAGTTCAATTTTTAAATTTTGTTTGGGTCTCAAAAATGTTTGCGGACTGCCTCAGCTCTCACATGCGGAGAACCGCAGGCCTGAAAGAAAGAGGGGACGCGAATGAACGTGCGTACCCGGCCTTTCGCTAACCGGGGTTCTCCGCAAACGAGATCCGATATGTGCTCGTCAGCTAACTTCATAGTGGCTCTAGTCCTCTCCATTTACATATTTTTTACCATATAATAGCGGTAATTTTTTTCGTTTTCAGTAAAAAAAGAACCTAAAAACGTTTCCAGGTCCAGTAATAATTTTTTTCAATAAAAAGTTTTCTCTCAGACATTTTTTTGCGTTTTTCCCAAACAAATTTGTTATGTTATTATGAAAATCATTCAATTTATGGAAAAAGTAATGTAGTTGTTCGAATCAGCGTTAAAAAACGCTTTGAAATTATGTACCTCTTTATACTAAAATAACTTCACGCTCACTTTTAGTCTGATTTGTGTTTTCAGTTTTGTTAAGAAAGTGAAATTAATTTGATAAGGAGTACAAAGAAGAGGAAGTCATTTAGCTAACCAGCGTACATAGTTGGGCCAATTCACTTTATTCCACAGTTCAAGAACTTTGTCATATTAACGTAGACATTTGCACATTCAGATTTTACCTACTTGCAAAAAGGATAATAAAGGGCTAACTTTAAAACTAGTTTAAATTTATGCAGTTTATATAAATATGTAATCTAAAATGTTGTTTCTCTTCTTTTTATTCTGCAAACTTTATTTTCACTCAAAATTGTCGTACAAGTTTGAATTAAATTAAATTTAATTAAAAGAGCAAATAGTTATTTAGTGAGAAGAAAACTTTACAAAAACTTCGGCAGAAAGAACGCCGTGTCAACACAAGTTTTGAGTCCATGGAGTTCCATAGCGTCTTTTTTTTGTTAACTGGTTTTGTATTTCGCGCAAGCGCTGCAATCGACAAATTGTCAAAAATTTCGAAAATTTAGGTTTTTAGGTCTCACTATAAATGATAACTTTTGAACCGGGGTAAAAAAATCAATTTATTATAATGAAAGCAGAAAATAATAAAAGGGATAGAGAGGCTGGAATCAAGATTTTCAAAATTTGCAGGATTTAGTTTTTGAATTTTTGAGTAATGTGAATTGAAATTTGAATAATGAAAAATTTCTTTGCGAATTAAATTTTCAAATTTTCGTTTTCAATGTTGCAATTGCAGCGCTTCCACGAAATATAAAATAATTTTTTTAAATCGTCTGTCTTTTTTTAAATTTAACTGTTTTTGGCTGAAATATCAACTATTAAACTTTTCGTTGAAAATTTAATCTTTTTAACTTCAACTATTGTTTCAAGTCGAACGACCGAGGAAACTACTACTTTGTCGAAAATCTTTTTTTTTAGTTGATGATTCATTGACTTAGTTGAAAAACCTTTTTCTTTTCAACATAAAACTATTTTCTTGAAAATTATGTTCTTTTTTATAAAAACTAAAACATTTTTAACTGAAAACTGAACTATTTCATTTTTATTTGAAAATTGCTGCATTTTGTGGAAAATTCGTCTTTTTGTTTGAAAATTTAACTATCAGGTTGAAAATTCTTTAAATTCAGAGAATAGTTAAAAATTTATCTTTTTGGTAGAAAATTAATCTTCTTGGTTGAAAACTGATCTTTTTAATTGGAATTTCATTACTTTGGTCAAAAATTAGTTCTTTTGTTTCAAATGGAAAATGAATATTTTAAACTGGTAATCCACAATTACATTGTTTTCGAAAATATCGGTATTTCTTATTGAAATTTAATCTTCTTTGATGAAAATTCATTTGTTTGGTTGAAAATTTAACTATTTTGTTGAAAATTTAAGTTAAAACTTATTTGGTTGAATTTTTTTTTACTGAAAATTTAACTATTTTATTTTAAGGTGAAAACGTATCTGTTTTTGGTAAAGATTCAACTATTTTGTTGAAAATTTGTATTTATTGGCAGAAAAATAATCTCATTAGTTGAAACTTCATCTGTTAGTTTTTGGTGAAAATTCATGTATTTTATTAAAGGTTTGTTTTTAAATGGAAAATTATTATTTTGTATTAAAAATTCAACTGTTGATTAAAAATTGTTTTTTTTTTATAAGATTCATCATTTTAGCTAAAAATATATTTCTTTCGTTGAAAATGTAATAGTTTCTTTAAAAATTCATTTTCTAACTGAAAATTGAACTATTGTATTTTTAGCTATCAACATTTTTTGTTTTTAGGTGAAAATTCATCTATTTTAATGAAAATGTGTCTTTTTATTGAGAATTATTCTTTTGGGTTGAAAATACAGCTATGTGCGTAAGAACAATTTTTTTCGTTATTTTGTATGAAGATTCATCATTTTAGTTAAAAACTCATTTCTATCGCTGAAAATTTAACTATTCTATTTCTTGTAGAGATTTGATCTTTTTTTTAGTAGAAGTTTAATTCAAAATTGAAATATTGAGTTAAAAATTAATTTTTTACTGAAAATTTACAATTTCTCTATTTTTTCTTAAAAATTGTCTTTTTTATTTGACAACTCATGTATTTTGTTAAAATAATAATCTTTTTGGTTGAAAATTTATTACCTTTGTTTAAAATAGTTTGTTTTTAAAATGAAAATACATTTTTTAAACTTAAAATTAAACTATTCCATTATTTCGAAAATCTTAAAATTTTTGTATAGGAATTTAATATTGGTTGAAAGTTCATCTCTCTGGTTGCAAAGTGAACTGCTCTGTTGAATATGTATCTTACTTGGTTGGAAATTCATCTATTTTAGGTGACAGTTTAATTATTTTCTGGGAGTTCGTCTTTTTTGGAAAGTTAAACTGTTTTGTTTAAAATTTGTTTTTATTCAGTTGAAAATAAATATTTAAACTGCAAATAACTTCCGTTTTTTCTTAAAAATGTACTGTTTTTAGTTAAAAATGCGGCTGTGAAGAACTATGAATTTATTAACTAACAGAGTATTTATTTTTGCTCATTTAATGAGCATTTTCCTTCCTCATAGAGGGAGGTTTTTCCCTAACACAGGAATAAATTTCAAAATAAAAAAAAAGTTTTCCTCATAAGAACAATTGAAATTTTTTTAACTGTCACTATTGATTGATCTTGAAAGGTCATTAAAAGGTCATCAATAGATCAATCCACGCGTCTTGAAGACGGGAATAAATATATCATATATCAATTACTTTTGTACTTTCAATATTGAAAAAGTTTTCCTCATATCGAAAAGATAAAAAATATATTTTTTTAGTTTATAAATCGGTATTGCAAGATCATACGTGGTCATGGAAGGTTCGTTAATAGTCAATAGGCCATTCAACGTTTCTCGAACACGCAAACAAACATATCAAATGCAATACTGTAGTATTCCTAATATGAAAAAAGTTTTTCTCGTATAAACAGAATACAAAAATTTTGTTGAAACTTTTAAATCGGGACTAGTGCTGCATAAAAGGTTCAACAATAGATCAATCAATGTGTCTCGAAGATACAAAAATATAGAATAGATATCGTATTGTTGTATTTAGAATCTCAAAAAAGTTTTTCTCATATAAATGTAGAATGAACCAATTTTTTGAAACTTTATAAATTGGAACTAGTGAGTTATAACCCGTGCAGAAATCGCCCGATTTTAAACTTAATACCGATATGGCCTTGATCGGATTTCCAAACCTGGCCCCGATCGGATTTCCCGATCTGGCCCTGATCGGGAAAACTCTGTGGCCCATACCTGGGCCCGACCGGGCCAGACATATTTGCTACTGAACCGCCATCTCTATACGCTCGCAGAACTAGTGCTGCTTGATGTTTTCTGATAGTGCAGTGAAATTTGTATAAATACTACTCGTTCATAATATTCTATCTATGATTAAAAATGCATAATGCGAGTAAGCCACGTGATCGGAGGTGCGAGGAAGATAAGAGTAAGTAATTACACCCTGCGGGGTCATTGAAACCTAACCTCAAATACATTAATAATTAATTAAATCGTTTCAGGTAAAATTAGTATATTTACCATCAGATGAGTCAAATATTATTATGTGATAAAATTGATTAAGTTCTTTTGGTTTCAATTATTATTTAAGAACTCAAGGTTTTTCGATTTTATATAGTTAGAATTATCAAATCTATTGACATAAATGGATTCCAGTATGCACAAAATTGTAATATTTTTAGATAATGAGAACAAAATATGTGACACAATGGATTCTGTTATTGAAACTTTTATTCTGTATTAATAATAAATTCATTACAGACATACATTAAGGGCATGTGACACAGCTAAATACCTATATTACCGACCTCACTTTTTCAGTTTACTGAATGTTTTTTTTAACCTAAGAACTTTTTTGTAAATAAAATATCGAGCTGAAACTTTCGAAAATGTATTAGAGTACAATAAAGTACGTTTAGGTACTGCATTTTGGTACGAATTTCACTGAAAATTATTTCATCTTTTTCCTGAACCTCGACATTTTTTAAACGTTCGAACTTTTTTTATAGATAAAATATCGATCTCAAACTTTGAAAAATGCAAGAGCCGAAAGAAAACTACGTTTAAGTGCAAAGCTTAATAATAAAAGATGTAAAAAAAATTTCTAATATCAATTCCATCGGCATCAGCCGGTAACGTTGTACACGAAAATACGAACCCTCTAGAGCCTCGTCTAGTGGCCGCCAGGGTTCGTTTCAGCACCTAATTGGTTTCGCGCGAAGTTTAAAATGCGAAACAAAGTTATTTTTTGTTTTTATCATAAACAATGATATTTCAACTTATAAAAATGTCCATTAGGTCGAAATTAATAAATAATCATAAAAATTAATGAAATGCATATTCTGTAAATAATATTTAAAATAACCAGAAATATTTAATTTAAAACTTTTCATTTTTGTTTAAAAGTTGTTTGGTTTATATTGCTTCTTAACAGACTTGAAAAAATAAAACGATATAATAAATGATAGCTCAATTTTTCGGCGAAAATATTATCTACAAGTTGCAGGGAATCTTTTTGCGAAAAAACTTTTTCTAATTTGTTAAAAAGTTTTATAGACAACATTTTTTTCAAGAAATTAACATTGTTAATTAAAATATTTCTGGTTATCATCCATTTTTTTCATGAAAAACTAACCTTTTCCCCGAAACTGATACCATCTACAATAATCTTGCGTTTCTGAAGAGTATAATTAAATTGTGTAGCCTGAAACCTCTTCTTTTCTTGTCTGCCGTACTTTAATTTTAAATTAAAGTAACTTAATTGGAAATTCAAAGTATTAAAGTGGCCTTCGAAAGGAGAGGACCATTCGATAGATTTGAGTTTACTTATATTAAATCTCCATTCGCGAAATTCACGAATGGATTATAATGAGAATGGTCGTGTATCGATCGGGCTTCCCGACCTGGCCCCGATCTGGGCGTGTGTTTCCTCCGCGATTTGGCCTCGACCAGGATTCCCGATCGGGACCCGATCTGGACTGGTCTGGCCCCGATCGGGCCAGATCCAAATTTCTGCACTGGAAAAGGTTCAATAATAGATCAATCGATGCATCTCAAAGACGCGAGCAAACACTCTAGATATCGTATTATCGTGATTTGAATATCAAACCAGTTTTTTCCATATAAACAAGGTAATTTTTTTAAATCTCTAAACAAAACTAAAAATTCTAAATAGCCGATGTAGATGAAAATCCTACCAGACCTGTATATCAGTTAAAGCCACAATTCTCCCCAATTTCATGATTATAGCTTTTATAGTTTACGGGATACGGTTAACAGAACAAAGTTATTCATTTATTTTGTGGAAAACTCGTATTTTGCCTCGGTCAGAGTTTCTAAAGTTACATTTCAAAAACGACCGTTTTGAGTTTGAGATTAATGTGAAGTAAACAACATGGACTATTTTCATATTTCTTTCCGAATTCAATTTGCAAATTTTTGTTTACACTAAAGTTGAAACACTTTTGCGGAATATAAAAACAGATTTAAAAAAAAGAATAACTCTACAAAACCTCCATGGACACAAAACTTGTGTCGATACAATGTTCTTTCTGCCGAGGCTTCAGTTAAGAGATTTGCTTTCAACTTTTAATACTTAGGGGCAAAAGTTAAAGTTTAAAAAGAGCCTTTCAAGTTACTCGAATGTAGGTTACATACTTGAACGGATAATTAAACGCAGCGGATTCGATCTCGGGTGTTTCCACTTTGTTTATATTTTTAATTTTTTGATTCTCATTTCATGATTACTTTGTTTCCTCATTATGAATAATTAGCAAATATATTTGCTTCCTCATAAAGGAAGATAAAATAAACAAAATACGATTAGGTTAATCAAAATATCTTTTTCTGTTTGAAACAGATTTTTAAAATTATAAATGACCATGACTTCCGTAAGCTTTAATACAATGTATTCATATGACGAGTTAATAGATTCGTCTCGAATCAGCGACACTTTTCTATTCTTGCATTGAAATTAAATTATGTGAATGAGAACATTTTTTAGGGTTTCGCAGCCCCGTTAGTTTCGGTAGGCTGTCCGTCTGTCCTGTAGTAGGAAAAAATTGATTTTTTTTTCAAAATATGTACAGCCCATAGATCTTGACTAATTGGGACGAAGATTTTTTTGAAAATAACCGATAAAGTTTCAAAAAAAAGTTGCCAAGCTTGATTTTTCATTTGGCGCTTTAACTTATTTATAAAGAAATATGTATGGCAAAAAGAATGTAAATTTTTTCTATTTAAAGTTCCTGGTGCTCATCAATCATAGGAAAATGTTGCAATCGTTTTCTATAATTTTAAACAATTTTACGTTTTTATAAGTTTCATTGCAAGTAATTTTGATGTAAAAAATATTATAATAAAAAAATTTTCTCTCAAGATTATTCTTTTTAATATTATAATCAAACTCAACAAACAAATGCTTTATTCAGGCATTTGTCGACGGAAAAGCTCGTTTTTTTCGATTTCAGTTTTTTGAGATTAGGAACCTAATGATAATTACATCCAAATTCTTAATCTTTTGCTAAATTTTATTACTTTTTTAACGAATTTAATAAATAAATACATTATTCAGCCATTTGTCAAAGGAAAACATTAGTTATTTTAAATGCCAGTCCTTATAATTGGGAATTTAATTATCATTGTAGCAACATTCATAATTAATTAATCAATTTGATATTTTTAACCAAATATAGTAAAAATATAGAAAAATTCATAACTATTTGTATACTTTTATGTCTTTTTTTAACAAATTTAATAAACAAATGCATTGTTCGGGCATTTGTTAAGAAATAAGTTTTTTTCAATCAACTAATAATGAAGGTTGCTGAAATTATATTAAAGTTCCAAAATCAAGGATATTAAAAAAAAAGAGTTTTTCCGTCGATAAATACCCGAATAATGCATTCATTCATTATATTTGTGCCACGCCCCACAGATTGGTCCCTATATCCCCTATTGTACCCTATATTCAGTTAAGGTCCCTGAATTACCCTATTTAAAAATTTTGGGCTCTATGGTACCTTATTTATTTGTAGCCCATAATGGAACATTAAAAAAATTCATAATATGATCGAATTCAGGGACTTTCTGTAAGAAGTATAAAATATAATCGCAGTCCAGAAATTTTTAATAGATTTCAGTAATCAAAAAAGATTTTTAAGATTTAGAGTATTCTTTAAAAATTATAAGGAATTTTTAAGAGCTTTTGAAATTTTCAGGGGATTTCAAAGGATTTAAAATATTTTAATAAATTTTTAAGGATTCCAAGGATGTTTTAAAATTTGTTTCATAAATTTAAAGGGTAATTTATTAAATTTTCCAGGATCTCAGGAAATGTCATCAGATTTCATAGAATGTCCAGGGATTTTATAATGTTTTAGTGGATTTCAAGAATTTTCTTACGACAATTGATCATTTGTTGAACTGGTAAAAGGATTTTTAATATTTAAAGGTATTTTTCCAAAACTTTGGAATTTTCAAGAGCTTTACAAAATTTAAAAGGATTTCAAATGATTTTAAAGGATTTGAAATATTTTCGGTTATTTAAAAAAAATTACAATTTTTTATTTTTTAATGAATTTGTAACATTTTAGGATACTTTTAAAGATTCCAAAGAATTTCCAAGAAATATGAACAATTTCAAGGGATTTCTAAGGGTTTTAATAATTTTAAGGAATTTTAATATTTTTGTGGATTCCAAAGAATTTATTTACAAAAAATAAGGGATTTCGTAGGAGTTCAACGATTTTAAGAGATTTTCAAATATTGTTTGCAATTCATGTGGAATTTGCCTTGAATTCTTATTAATTTATGCTAAATTATTTTCCTTACATTCTTTACCTTAAATTCTCAGACATTTCAGAAAATTCTTTTGGATTATCTCTAATTTTTCTAGCCATTTTGAACTCACTCAACTAAATGAATTTTTTTCATATTTTTTCATTGTTTTCAATTCACTTGATTGCTTTTTAAATTCAGTTTGGTTTATTATGATTTTCATTGGTTTCTTCTTATTTCCCTTAAATTCGTTTAAATTTTACTGAAATCAATAGAATGTTTTTGATTTAAAAAAAGGGTACAAATAATTTGAATTCTTTTGAATTGCTTTTAGTCATTAGTAACTGTTTTTGTTAGAAATGAGTAAGTTTTCAAATATTGGATAAGATTTGAAAATATTTCTTGAAACTCACCCAGAATTCTTATTAATTTACCCTGAATTCTTTTAAATTTGTTGGAGTCCTCTTAAATTTTTTAATTCTTTTGAATTTTTCTTATTTTACTCAATTCTATCTAATTCAGTGGATTTTTGTTCAATTTTTTAAACAGTTTTTATTTAATTGATCCTAAAGTCTTTTAAAGTTACCTTAAAGTATCAGGAATTTCCCCAATTTTTTTAAATTCCTTTGAATTTTTTAAGCTCTTTTCAAATTTCCTTAATTCAATGACGCTTTGTCATATTGTAAAATTATTTTCCAATCATTTTAATTTTTGATAATTCACCTTAAATTTTTATGAATTTCATTGACTTCTTCTCATTTACCTTAAATTCCTCTAAATTCATTCGAATTTTATGGAAATCAATATAATTTTTTGGATTTTAAACTTTTTTCAATTGATTTGAATTATTATGAATTTAATTCGAATTTTTCCGATTTATTATGACTTTATTCTGGATTTGTTACACTTTAAGCGCGAAAAAAGCTCACTATGAGCGTAACAGAAAGTACTCTTTGGTCCTTATGTCCCAATTAAAAGGATTGACATCGAAAAAACGAATTTTTCCGTCGACAGATGCCCGAATAATGAATTTATTTAATCAATTTGTTTAAAAAAACATAAAATTATCAACTAATTATAATTGTTGCTAAAATTAGCATGAAGTTGCTAATTAAAAGGACTGGCTTAAAAAGAAAGAATTTTTCTGTCGACAATTGGCCAAATAATGCATTTGTTTATTATATTTTTCTAAAAAAGTTATAACATTTATTAAAAAATTATTAATTTTGCTGAAAGTTCCGAATTTAAAAAACTTGCATCGCAAAAAGACAAATTTTTTTGTCGACAGATGCCTGAATAATGCATTTGTTAATTAAATTTGTTTATAATATTAATAAGAATAATCTTATGAAAAGTTGTCTTCATTATAATATTGTTTCCACTTAAATTTCTTGCAATAAAGCTTCAAAAACGTAACAATGTTGAAAATTATATAAAGCACACTTTCAACAAATAATCTGTTTATAAATTTTGTTTTGTTTATTGTATTATAATGGAATTTCTTTAAGTAATGTTAATGAATGAAACGTATGTGATTACAACAATTTTCCTATGATCGACTAGCAGCCTGAATTCAAATAGAAAAAATTTCCATTGCTTCCGTCATATTTATTTTATAACAAAATTGAAAAACTAAATAAAAAATCGGGCTTTTACAACTTTCTTTGAAATTTTATCAGCTTTGGTTTCAATTTTTTGCTTTAAAATCGGTTAATACTCGTGGGCTTCACGTTTTTTGAACAAAAATAGTTATTATTTTCCCACTTTGCGTCCGCCGTACTTTTTTCCAAAGAGGGGAAATGAGGAAAGGGGCAGTTGGGAAAATGAGAGAACGGAAAGTATGTGAATTAGGTGGAATTATGGGACGGAAAGTAGGGGAAACGATAAGATGAGATGTGAGGGGAAATAAGGGAGAATAAGGTAAGTGATATGCGTGGAACTATTTGAAGTTAAGGGTTATTAGGGAAGGAAAGTAGGAGAAATAATGGAAGGGGAAGTAGGAAACTATCAAATGATATTTGAGGGGATATGAGGGAGAATGGGGGAATTGAGAGGCGTGGAACTAGAGAAAGTGATACGTAATTAGGAGAGAGAAGTAGAACAAATTTTGGGAGAGGAAGTAGGACATGTGGTGCGAAACGTGGAGATGGGTGCAAGAGTAACTGAGGAGAGTAGGGATAGTGAAAGACATTAAACTAGAAGAAGTGATGGGTATTTAAGGGAGACAATGAGGGGAAATTAGAGAAGGGAAGTAGAGGAAGTTACTGTCAGTGTGGGGAAGTACGGGAAATGATTAGAAATCAGGGTGAATAGGGGAGAGGTAATAGAGGAAATTATTAGAAATAAGGATGAGTAGGAGAGGGAAGTAGGGAAAATGATTGGAAATAAGGTTGAGTAGGGTGGGGACGTGAGGTCTGGGGAAGGGAAGTTTTGGAAGATGAGTCTTAGCTGAAGAATCGTGGAGAGAGGGAATTAGAGAAGGAGAAAGTTGGCGAAGGAGGGATGGTAACGTGAGGGGAAGGTTTAAACCACTTGAACCGCAACTTCCTTACACAGATCCGTACAATTGTTTAGAAACCTAACGTTTGGAAGATATTTATGAAGTTTATACTTTAATCCAGTACTCAATGTGAAGATTTTTAGAGGTACTGACTACATTTTTGAAAGAAAATTTATTGGGGGTGGAGTTTTTAGAGCAGAGTGTCGTACATGACTGTTTTGTCGAACTTGTATGGCAGTCGTGTGTTTCCCAGAAACTCTGAAGTGCGATTAAAACATTAAAAATGTATAGAATGCGATTCATTGTTCTCGTAACGTGAGTACAATGGAATCGAAAACTACTTTTTCTACAATCAGAAGTTCTAGAGTAACTTTCTTTTCTCGTTTACTATAGTTACGGAAGAGTTGATAGAATTATTTAGATCAAAGTAAAGTCTTTTGGGTGGTGGGGTAGGTCAACGATTTTTCTATGCTGTCTGACTAGTATAGTTACATAATTGCGATTCACCTAATAATATCCAGAGTACCTAATAACATTAATAATAATATTAAATGTAATAATCATAAAATTTCGAAATAATAATAAACGAATAATCAATATTAGGGGTCATCCACAAATTACGTAACTGGGTATGGATTTAATAACAACCAATAAAAACCTACGGTTGCACCCGACTTTATTATAATTACTCGCATTTGCCTGAACGTTTGGCCAGGAAAGAAGAAAACTGCAGAAAGTCACCTCTTGAGTTCAACCGGGTTTTCGATAATCGATTTTGAAGGCAATTGAAATGAACGTCAAACCTTAATGAAATTATATTCAGAAAATGTAATGTGTTAATAACAATAAGTATGTAGTTTTATAAACGCACAATTTTAAGATTTCCTTAGGAACTGAAATGACTTTTTGGCTTGGAAATTGAACTACTTTCTTGGCAATTCTTTTTCTGGGTTATAAATTACATGTTTAAAATTTCATCAGAGAAGGTATTAGATTTGTGTCAAATCCCCCCCCCCCCCACAGTTTTTGTCAAATACCCACGTTTTGAGACCCTCTGAATCCGAAAAACAGGTTTGTACGAGTGTGTCTGTCTGTCTTAATGTCTGCCTGTGAGCACGATAACTTTTGAAAAAATTAATCTTTTAGATTGGCCTTTGGTACGCTCTTTTAGTGTCCTAAGCTAAATGCCATGTTCGTTAGTCAGCCATTTTGGATAAAAATACTAAAAGTCAACCCATTTTGAAAATCTTTGAGTCCACATTTTTTCATGATTCAAAAATCCTCTGTACGCTTAATCATAGTACTTAAAAAAATTTTAATTTTGAATAAACCTACAAGATTATCTTTAGGTAATGGGTAGACAGTTGCACCGCCGCAGCCATCTTGCTTCAAAACCGCGCCGCCGCTGATTCGCATTCAGCGCCGTCGGCGCGGCAGCGTATTGGTATGCCGACGTAATCTTAGGTATATTTACATGGTAACGGATTTCTTCCGGTCGGTTAATCCAGTGGCTTTTGATTGGTTACGGAAATTCCGGCTACCAAGTAGTAGTTAAAGTAAACGGATATAAATAAATATCTTATTATGCAAATTGATCTTTTGTCCCTACATATTTTTATATTTTCCAATCTGTATGTCAGAAAAAATACTAAACTAGACCGTCACGCCGCCCAGCCGCCGCCGAGTAGCAAAGAAGGCGGTGCGTTCAAAATTGCTCAAATCGCCGCCGCCGATCAAGACAGTCGGCGCAACCCTCTACTATTTGGTTTAAAATTAACTTTTTTGTTTAAGTTTCGTATTTTTTAGTTAGAAAATTTAACTGTTTTGTATAGAAAATTCGTCTTTTTGTCTTAAAAATCAAACCATTTTGGAAAAAACTTTTACAATTTAGTAGAAAATTCAACTAGTTTGTAGAAAATTAGTTTTTTAAAATTAAAATTGTATTTTTTAAATGAAAACCTAACCATTTAATTTTGGGGTAAAAATTATATATTTCTGATTAATCTTCCTGCTTAAAAATTTATCTTTTTGTCGAACATTCAACTTTTTTGTAGAAAGCTCGTCTGTTTTACTAAAAATTCATCTTTTTTGTTTAAAAATTAATCCTGTTGATTAAAATTGTAATTGTCTTGTTAAATATTTATGTAATTTGTTGAAAGTTTATCTCTTTGTTTATTTTTTGGTTGAACATTATTTTTTCAAATTAAAATTTAATGATTTCATTGTTTGTTGAAAATTTCCCATTTTTAGTTGAAAATTCATGTATTTTGTTAGAAATCCTATTTTGGTAAACAATTAAGTTGTTTGGTTAAGAAAGCGCCTCTTTAGTTGAATGAAAATCTGTTTTAGTTGAGGATTCAAAACTTTTGTTGAAAATTCGTTAAAATTCATGAAAATTTGTTAAATACAATTTTCTAAATTTTAAATAAAAATATTTTTGGTTATAAAACCAACTGCTACATTGGTTTTAAAAAAAACATCTTTTTTTGCACAATGCTCGAATTTTCGCTTGGAAATTCATTATTTCAGATGACATTTTTTTCCTTTAATCACTACAACAATTTTTTTAAAGCTAATTTTCAACTGTTGTTAAAATGTTAACTTTAACAGCGAGAAATTTTACATGCAACAAATTAAACTTTAGTCATCAGATTTCATTTGATTTTATTCAATTCTAGTTGATTAAATATTGCATATGTCAATAATAAATGTTTAATACCAGTCATAATATTAAAAAAATGTTATTATTATATTATATATTATTAATAATATTATCACATAATATTAATAATAAAATGTGCAAGATAATTTTCATTTTACGATTTTACATGTTTAATGAGGACGAAATAAGTTCGTAATTGTAATTGTCATTCTCTGCCATTTTTAACATGCAGACGTATCTCCATCCCATACCAATCGATTGATTCTCATGAAAATTTGCATAAATATTACAAATTACATATGCTGCTTAAATAAATATTGAAGGAAAGTCATCTGTAAATAATAATTTCATTTAAATTTTTTATAAATATTTTTATAACAGTATGTGGCTATGATATTATTGTTTTCAAAAATCAATAATATCCCATAAAAAACACTGCTTGCGAGCAAATTTCCTCGTGTACATGAGTATTAATATTTGTTTATCTTAAAGGTAATCAAAGCTGTAAAATTAATAAAAAAAAGTCGAGTAAGAATAGGAGAAAATATATAAATAGAATTGTTTTTCAATCAAAGAAATTGGTCAACAAATCAGTTTAATAAATACTGTTTTCTGTATAAAAAATTGTTATTTTAGAGTAATAAAAAAAACTGGCGGCTCCATCAAAACTTTATGTAATTTTATTTTGTTTAGTAACAAAATTTAAGTCCTTTTTGGCTAAGAAATTCTGCGTCTCAATTTTGTGTAAATATCCCAGCTTTTTTCCGTGTATTGTCATCATGTAATAAACATAAGTATGGTAACATAATAATAATTTATTGATTAATAAATTATTAGATTACAATCTCGCAAACTGTTTTTTTTTTTTCATTCTTCTAAAATAACACATTATTTTTTATTAAACAAAACAATTATTTATTAAACTAATTCATTGAAATAAGTCCTTTCATTTTAAAAAATTCCTATTTATAAATATCCTACTAATCTTATCTGGCTTTTTTTTTTAATTTACAATTTTCATTACCATTAACATAAATATTAAAAAAGTTAATACTCTATACTTCACGAAATTTTTTTACACTTAGTATTTTTGATGGGATACAATAAAGAGTTTTTAAAATTTTAGAGATGTGATATTTTTAAAGATGCAGTCTGTTACAGAATGAATATTGATAATAGAAGGTATTTTAAAATTCAAGTACTTCTCTTTAAAAATGTTTTCAGATCTAAATATGTGTATGATCTCAAATTTAAAAAATTGTATTTCTAATAGTATCAAAAAAGTAAAGTGCAAAATGCACTTCTGTAAATTGCATGTACAATTGCACATTACACATTCTATTCAGATAATGTAATCGCGCGATCTAATCATGTTGCATAACAATTCTAATTTGAATCAAAACACGTAGATTATTTCGAAAACCTCTGTAGTACATTTCCATGAATGTTTATTGTACAAAAACTCAAAAATATAAACAAAATTAATTGAATTCATTTACATTAAAGTGAATTTAGAAAGATTCAAGGGAATTCAAAAGAATTCGAGAGACTGCAAAAGAATTTGATGCAATACCTAAAAATTGAAGGTGAGTTAAAAAAAATTTCAGGGTGAATTCAAAGAAACTTACAAATCATAAAATTGGGTAAAATCAAATGAATTCAGAAGAACCGAAGTGAATTCCAAAAAATGTATAAATTTCCAATTGGAAAATTCACAAATTATAAAATTCCCGAATTTAAACAATAAAAAATTTGTTTTTGGTAAATATTATTTAATAATCAAAAATAAAATAATCAGATATTTTTATTAAAGAAAACAAATCAAAATGCTTAAAGTTCGTAACTTTATTGTTTGAATTTAAATTAAGAACCGTTAAAAGAATTTATTTGTAAATAAAAATTCTTGTTTTGGAAATTTGCACGGTATTTAAAAAAAATTACAAAAAATATGGTTTAAAACTGAATAGTTTCTTTTTAAAAAAAATCAATAAACTTCTATATAAATCAGTGCTGAATAGAATCCTGCAAAGTTTGTTTGGAAAACTTTATTAGTTTCAGAGAAAATTTCGAAAGAAATTTCTTTTTTCGTTAAAGGCGCACGTGTTTTTAACTTTATTGATATAAATATGATACACTTTTTATTTTAAATTTATAGAATAATTTTAAAAAATGTAAACAATGAAAAAATTATCTGACATAAATATTTGATTTTTTTTGATAAAGAAATAATATTTTAAAAACAACATTTTTTAATTGTTTAAATTCAGGAATTTTCTAGTTCGGACGTTTTGTATTGAATTTGCCAATTCGACAATAATTTAAACTGTTCTAGATATTTCCAATTAGCGATTTTATGTTTTATTTTTGAATTTTACAAACGATACACCCTACATTAGTTATTTATTGTGAAATAAGTCCTAAATTTTATGAAAAAAAAAACAACAACAAATTGAAGATATTATCGAGCTTAGAATATAAAAATGTGTAATTTCATTACAATTGATAATTTTGAAATGGCCTAAAATACACTTTTTTTAAATTAAAGGTTCACATACGAGATTAAAATGCGTTGATGATGTAACTAATGTTCTTTTAAATTGAAAATAATTCTATGAAGTTTATAAGAATTCCAGGTGAATTTAAACAATTCAGAATAAATTTATAAGAATTTAGAGTGAATTCAAAACAGTTTAAGGAAAATTCAAAAGAGTTCAAATGAATTGGAAAAAATAATTTAAAAAATTAACTGATGTCAGTAAAACGAGAGTGAATTTAAGAGTGAATTTAGAAAAATGAATGAAAAGTCAGGAGATTTTCATCAAATATACAAGAATTTGAGTGAAATAAACGAAATTTAAAACATCCAAAAATTTCCATTGAATTGAGTAAAATGGTAGTTTAGAAGAATATAAAGGGAATGAGAAGGATTCGATGAAATTCATAAAAATTAAAGGTGAATAAAACAGAATTCAAGTTAATTGAAAAAGGGACTTAAAAAATTCATTGAATACATAAACTTAAGAATGAATTAAAAAAAATTAAAAAGCGTTCAAAAGAATTTGATGTAAGAGCCAAGCATTCAAGATTCAAGTGAATTCCAATTAATTCAAAAGAAATTAAAACAATCCGAAATATTTCTTTGTTTTCAGTAAAACTGAAGTGAATTTGGATGAATTTACGAGAATTCTATAAAGTTATAACTAATCCAATATGAATTAAAAAGAATTCAGGGTAAACACAACAAAAATTTGATTTAATACCTAAGAATTGAAATTGCGTTTAAAAGAATTCAGAATGAATTAAAAGAAACTAACAAAATTAATTAAATTGGGTAGATGGAGTAAATTTAGTAGAATTCAGGCGAATTGCAGAGAATTCAAAATGAATTCAGGATAAATTATTAATAATTCAGGCTGAATTCGAAATGAATTGCAAGAAATCGAAAACATTAAATTGATTTGAGTAAGGTTGGAGTGAATTTGTGGAATTTAGGAGAATTCAATCGAATTCTATTGTTAAAACGAATCCAAGATGAATTGAACAGAATTTAGCGTGAATTAAAAAAAAAGTTAAAGTGAAAGTAATCAATATTTATAAAGTCCAAACAAATTCGAATGAATTGAGTAAAATGGAAACGAAGTCGAAGGGAAAATTCAATAGAATTTAAGTTTTAAAAAAATTCAAAAAAAATTTAACCAATGATATAAATAAAATTTTAGTTAATTTATATCAATATAAGGCAAATGAGAAAAATTCGATGAAATTCATAAAAATTCAATTTGAATAAAACAAAATGAAAGTGAAAATTTTTATTTTAATAACAAAATTCATTGAATCCTATAACTTTGGAGCGAATTTAGAAAAACTGAAGGGAATTTAAAAGAATTTGATTTAATGCCTAATGATTAAAGGTGCGTTTGAGAAACTTCAGGGTGCATCAAAATAAAATAAAAAATTATTAAATTGGGTGAAATGGAGTGAGTTAAAAAGAATTCAGATAAATTTCAAAGAATTAAAAATAATTAAGGCTAAAGTAATAAGATTTCATTGCGAATCCCAAATAAACCAAAATATTTAATTGACTTCATCAAAACTGGAGTGAATTTTTCGAATTTAGGAGAATTCAATCGAATTCGATAAAGTTAATACGAATCCAAGATGAATTAAGAAGAATTTAGCGTGAATTAGAAAGTGATTCCAGTGAATGCAACATTTTTTAAATAAAAATAATCTATTGAATTAAGTAAAATGGAAGCGAATAGAATTTAAGTACATTGCAAAAAAATGGAAAACAACTGTTAACTAATGGATTCAAGGGAAATAAAACAAAATTTAAGTAAACTGAGGAAAAAAATATTAACAATATTCAGTAACTTTAGAGTGAATTTAGAAAAATTAAATGGAATTCAAAATAATTTGATATAATGTCAAATAATTTAAGGGTTTCATGTAATTATAATCTATTAAACAAAATTTAAACAAAAGAAAAAGAAATACTTCAAAAAAATTGAGAAGAATTCAGTATAAATTAATAAGTAATCAGCGTTAATTCCAAATGTGTTGCAAAAGAAGAATTTAAGTGAATTTCAAAACATTAAGAAGAATTCAGGATAAATTAATAAGAGTGAATTCTAAGTGAGGAAACAAAAAAAAAGACTTAAAGAAATAAAAAGACGAACCAAGGCTTCAAAGTGAATTCAAAGAATTAAAACATGCATTAAGTTGATTAGAATCAATTAAATTTAGAAGAATTTAAGTGAATTTAAAAAAATTGAGAAGAACTCAGGATAAATTAACAAGTAAGCAGGGTGAATTTCAAATGAGTTGTAAAAAAATAAAATAATATCTCGTTAATTTCCCTAAAACTAAAATGAATTAAGAAGAATTTAAGGCAATTAAACAGAATTCTATAAATTTGATAGGAATTCAAAATGAATTCAAAAGAATTCGAAATGAATTCAAAAGTGCTCGACATGAATTAAAAAATAATTCAAATGAATTCTACAAAATTTTTAAAATCTTAAAAAATTCGGTTGAATTTAGGTAAATGAAAGTGAATAGAAATCTGATGAAATTCACAAGAATTTATGTTGAACTTAAATGTCTTCGGGATGAATTAAAAGAAATTGAAAAACCATCAAAAATCCATTAAATTTAGTGGATTTCAAGGGATTACAAGATTGATATTATCTCCATGCAATATATATTTTTTTATAGTTTTAGATTCATTCAAAAATAAATAAATACTTTCTGGGGTTCAAAGAATTTGTTATAATTCATTTTTAATCAAATAAAATGTATAGAAGTATTTTTGTAATAAAATAAAGTGCATAGAAGTATAGAGAAATTCAAAAATTCAAATTTTCGTTGGGCACCCTCGTATGCACGATCTAAACAAATACTTTTTCAACCACAGTAAACGTTATAAGTGCACAAAAGAGTTGTATAAATGAAAGAAAATCGAGGCTAATTGGGGATAATTGAATTAGAAACTAGTCACTCACCGATTTAAAGCTGAGCATTTAGTTTCGCAAATGTGTTGAATTTTCGCGTATTTCTTTAGCTAAGGATTTGCGTATTGCTTGCTTGTCCTGAGAAGAAGGTCCTTATAAAATTATGAAACAAGTGCAGCCAGAAACGTTTGTTCCGAGACATACCGAACGCGAGCTTGATTCTGAAACTGATTTGCAGTGATGACAAGTTTCTCGCACTTTTATTTGAAAAGAGTGAAAGGCAAGTGACGGAAATGATGACATTTTCGCGAAAGCAGCTGTGAGGTTAGGCCATCACTAGTTATTTCATACTAACACGAGTGGAGGCACAGAACAGTCCGCGCAACTTCGCGGAAAATCGGAAGTGGAGGACCTTCTCTGCATCTGCGCAACGCTATTTGAACTCCATGCTCGTTTATCGTCGTGCATTATGCTTTTATGCTTTTTGTTTAGCGGAAAAGGACGATAATAAAAGCAAGATAGAAAAGGTTAAGGAGTGGGGTTGGGTCGGGGGTGGAGGCGGAGAAAAGTCGCACATGAGGGTTGATTATTACTGATCAGATTTCAGATTATAGGGCTAACGAACCATAAATGATGGGTTGCAGAACAAAACTTGATAACCAACAAAACCGGAATTTTTCAGGAGAACGAGAAAACATTCTGTAATATCGAAATCAACGTATAAAGACAAAAGATAATTCTAGTTCCGAAAAATAGAAAGTGTCAGTTGCCAATCTCAAAGTGACAGAAACCTAACACTTGAACTGTCTTTGCTGCTGATCGCGACAAAAAGCGCAGTTTCAGTTAGAACAAAAAATAGAAACTAACTCTCAGTTGAACCTAATCAAAAAAAAAAAAGATAAATTTTAATAAAATAGTTGAATCTTCAATCAAAGAATATATATTTTCTACCAAGAAGATTAATTTCCTGCCAAGAAATCAGATTTCAGTTTATAGGGCAAAGGAACCATAAACTAAGGGTTGCAGAACAGAACTAGATTAAGAACAAAATCGATCATTTTCGGGAGGGCGAAAAAACATTTTGTAAATTCGAAATCACCATTTAAAGATCAAACAAAAGTCAATTCCTGACCTGAAGTGCTTATAAATTAATTCCGTCAAAATTTGATTAGAAAAGATTATCTAGGTCTGAGAAATAAAATGTGAAATTTGACAATCTTAAAGTTACAGGAATCTAAAACTGGAATAGGCTTGGCTGCGGATCGCGATATAAAGTGCAATTTTCAGTTTAAACAAAAAATAAAAACGAACACACGTGATAATGAGTAAAGGAATGGTAATATTTTCAACCAAAGACTTGAATTTTGAACTAAAATTATCGTAAAATTATGGATCTTTAACGAAAGAAATGCCTCTTTAACAAAGTGATTCAACCAAGTAGTTCAATTTTCATCAGAAAAAAAAATTTCTAATTAATAATGTAATATGTAGCAGAAATTTGAGCCACAAAGATATAAATTTTTAAAAAATCCTCTACCAAATAAGATCGATTTAATACCAAGGAGATTAATTTTCTGACAAATAATCAGATTTCAGATTATAGGGCCAACAAGCCATAAATGAAGGGATGCAGAACAGAACTAGGTAACCAATAAAATCGGAATTTTTCAGCAGAACGAAAAAACATTTTTAAAATCGAAATCACTATTTAAAAATAAAGAAAAATTCCATTCCGAACCTGAAGTGCTTCTGAATTGATGCCAAAAACCGTTATCTAGGTCCGAGAATTATAATGTGGAAATTGACGATCTTAAAGTGACAGAAATCTAAAACTTGAAAAGGCTTGACTGCGGATTGCAATAAAAAGTGCAGTTTCCAGTTTAAACAAAAGATAGAAAAAACACTCACCAGATTATTAAAGGAATAGTTGCATTAACATTTAAAGATATGAATTTTCAATTAAAACGATGAATCTTTAAACAAAGCAATGATTATTTTTAAATTGACCTTTAAGAAAATAGTTAAATTTTCAACCGAAAAAGATTAATTTTCCACTGATGACTAATATTATAATATTAAGCAGAAATTTAAACCACAAAATATTTTAATTCAAAATAAAATAATCCCCAACAAAAACAGAACTAGATAACCAACAAGATCGGAATTTTTTAGGAGAGCGATAAAATATTCTGTAAAACCATAATCAACATTTCATGATAAAAGAGAAGCCCATTCCAGTCTTGAATTGCTTCTAAATTTATGCCCAAAAAGTTTGATTAGAATACATGATCTAGGTCCGCGAAACAGAATGTGGAAATTGGCAATCTTAAACTGACAGGAACCTAAAACTGGAACAGACTCGGCTGCGGATTGCGATAAAAAGTTCAATTTTCAGAAAGAAAAAAAAATAAAAACTAATTCACGTGATAATCAGTAGAGGTACAGTTTAATTTTCAACCAGACATGAATTTTTAGCTAAAATTCTGAATCTTCAACCAAAGAGATGAGTTTTTAATAAAGTCACTCAACCTTGAAGCAAGTACATAGCTCAACTTTCAACCGAAAAAGATTAATTTTCAACAAATAATGTTATACATAGTAGATATTTGAATAAACAGTATTTCAATTTAAATAAAAAACAGTTCAGTTAAACGAAAAAAAGATATTTCATCAAGAAAGCATTTATAACAAAGCAGTTGAATCCTTAAACAAAAGAGATTAATTTTTAAACAAACAGTTGCGTTTTTAAACAAATAAGATTAAATTTCTGCCATAAGAGATGAATTTTTCAACATCTTTTAAACTGCCTGGAATTATTACTAAAATTTTTAAAATTCTTTTCAAATAATAAAAGCTAGGTCCGAGAAATAGAATGAGGAAGTTGACAATCACAAAGTAAAAGAAACCCAAAATTAGAACAGTTTCCGCTGCGGATCGCGATTGAAAGTGCAATTTTTAGTTTAAAAAAAAAACAAAAATATGAATTTTCAACCAAAGAAATTAATTTTAACAAAATGGTTCAACCTTCAAACTAGCAGTTCATTTTTCAACCAAAAAAGATCAAAGAACGTTAATCTTAACAAACGAAAAATTGCAATAAAATAGTTGAATCCTCAACCATGGAAGATTCATTTTCTGCCGGTAAAGACAAATTTTTAACAAAAGAGTTACAGTTCTAACCAAGAATGAATTATTTTTCAACATTTTTTGTTCTTTTTTTTAAATTATTTTTTTAACGAAAAATCATAAAAAATAATTCCAGGATTTTTAGGAAAAGTTGTTCATTTTCTTGAAACCATTCAAAAATTTTCGAATCATTTATCAGAAATCTTCAAATATTTAGAGACTGTTTAACATTTTTTTTGAAACTTTTCAAGTTTTAAACTATTTTTACATCTTTATAAAACTCTATAAAACTATAAAAAAAGTTTATAAAACTTTATAAAAATTAAAATCTTTTTTGGTTGAAATACTTCCTATTACAATATTAATTGAAAAGTCGTCCACTTTGGTTGATAATTGAACTACGTGGTTGAAGAGATTAAACCAATTTCTTAAGAAATAATTCTATTTGAAAATTTAACTCTTAGATTGAAAATTCTTTTTTACCTGAAATTTTAATTATTCCATTTTTGATGAAAAAAATTAACTTTTTTAGTTGAAAACTTTTAACTAATCTTCTCCATTTAAAATTTCTTATTTTTTAGTAAAAAGTGCAAATTTTTTGTCAAAAATTTGGTAGAAAATTTGTCTCCTTGGTTGAAAAATTCATCTCGTTGGTTAAAAATTTGGCTATATTATTGAAAATTCCTTATTTTTATTAAAAATTTATTTTGTTACTACAGATTTGTCTTTGTTTGTAGAAAATTAATTTTCTTAGTTCAAAATTTGTTTTTTTTTTTGTTCTTTTAACATTCATCTTTTTATATAGAAGTTATATTTTTGTTAAAAATACAACTATTACATTTTTTTTAGAATTCATCTTTGTAGGTTGAAAATTTAACTATTTTGTTTGAAAGTTTAATTATTCTGTTGAAAATTTAACCATATTTTCCAAAATTAATTTTTTCAGTCTTGTTGAAATATCAACTATTATAGTCTTGTTAAAAAATTATCTTTTCGGATTAAAAATTCGACTGTCTTCTAAAATATTCGTCTTTTTGGCTTGAAAATTCAACTATTTTGTTGAAAATGTAACTGTTTTTGGTTAAAGTTGAATCTCTTTTTTTAATTGGACCATTTTATCGAAACTTATTCTATGTAGGTTAAAAGTTTAACTATTTTTCTTTGAAAATTCGTCTCTTTTGCTTCAAAGTTGAAAGATTTGGTTAACTAACTAATTTGGTTCATTAACTTTGTTATCAAAAATTTTTCATTTCGGATTGAAAGGTTAACGGATTTTTAAAACATTCGACTTATTTTTTGAAAAGTGATCTTTTTGGTTGAAATTAATTAATTAATCATTTTAATTTCTACATTTTAATGTGAAATTGTTTTATTCTTTTTATAAAAGATTCTATGTAGAAAATGTTACAAGATTAAAATGATGGTATTATATATACTGGTATTATATAACTTTCTTAAAATGAGCAAGGAACGATTTTTTTAGATTGTTTTAACTGTACATTATTGTTCATGTATTTTGTTGAAGATTTTGGTGGACAATTTATCTTCTTAAAAAAATCATCTTTTTGGTTTGAAAATCAACTGTTTATTTAACAATTTAAGTATTTGGTTGAAAAATAGTCTTTTATGGTTAAATATTGAACTATTTAAACAGGATATTCACCTATTTGATTAAAAAATTAACTCTTTTGATGAAAATTTAAGTTTTTTATAAACCATTCGTCTTTTTGGGTTGAGAATTGAACAATTTAATTGAAATTTGTTTTCTTTTTTCACTGAATGATGCTTGGTTGAAAATCTCTCTAGTTGAATGTTCTAAAAAATAATTGAATTTTCAACCCAAAAATGTGAAGTTTTAGGCAAAAGGTTAATTTTCAATCAAATAGTTGAATTTTCGACTAAAAATGATACATTTTTCACCAAATATGGAATTAATTAATTTTAATTTAAAAGATTTAATTTTTAGCTATAGAAGAATCAATTTTCAACAAAACAGTTTAGTATTCAACTAATAATATGAATTTTGTCTAAAGTAATTTAAGCAAGTCGTTAAATTTTCAAGCAATGAAGATGGATTTTCAGAGAAAAGCGTAATAATTAAATTTCCATCTAAAAACGATCAATTTGAAGCCAAAAATCTAATAGTTGAATTTTCAGTTGAGAAAATTATTTTTCAGCTAACTTAGTTCAAAGTTTGAACTACTGAGTTAAAAATTAATTTTTTTTATTGCATATTCATTTTAGTTGTAAATTCGTCTCTTTGGATAAAAATGTAACCATTTTGCTTAAAATTCATCTTTTTGGATTAAAATTTCAAATTTTCGACTTAAAACTTAAAAATTTACTAGTATGGTTAAATTCTTTTATTTATTCTTGACCGAAAAATCAACTGTTTTGTTGAGAAGACGTCCTTTTGAGTAAATTAAACTGTTTTTGATTGAAAATTAAAGTCATTTTTGGTTTAAATATCAATTATTACATTTCTTGCGATGAATTCAATTTTTTTTTTGCTTAAAATTCGACTTTCTTAAAAGTTTAGGTACTGACTTAAAAATTCATTTATTTGTTGTTAAAGATTCATAATTTTTGTTGGAAATTCATCTCTTTGAATGATAATTTGTTCTTTTGGGAAGAAAATTGATCTTCTTGGTAAAAAATTAATCTTTTTGGTTGAAAATTAATTCCCACTGGAACTTGGATTTAATTAATCTAGATTCACATCTTTCCGAGAATTGATGCCTAGGCGGTTTCGTGATGAAAGAAGCCGCGGTGTCAACAGAGAGACGGTGCTCAGTCAAGTGTTATAAACAGCAAGAGGGCCGCACTCTTAGCGCGTTAGTTGCATCAGGTTGCACCATGCGTCCAAACCCAGCCGAAATCGTTCATGTGGAGCTGTTTACGTTTTTTCGGTCTGAATTTAGTTTAAAGGCTACTGCAAGCTATCCTGAATTCGGTATTAAGTCCAAGTTCTATCATATTTTTTGATCCATTTATGGATCATCCCAAAATAACGTAAGACGATTTTAGTTGAGGCAAAGTTTTTGGTAATGTCTTAATTTTTCTAATGAATTAACCAAAAGAACTACGTAGTTGAATTTTCAACAAAAAATAGACAAATTCTCAATAAAAAAATCATTTTAAATCCAAAAGTGGAATTTTTATTTTAAAAAATATGGAATTTATACACCAAAAAAATGAATTTTCAAATCAACTCCCAAGCCGAGAAATATGAATTCTCCACAAAAAAGTTATTTTATAAATGAACAGTTGAATTTTCAAGCAAATAGTTAAATTTTCAGTTTGAAGAATTCATTTTGAACCTAAAAAAATCAATTTTTAACTAAAAATTTAATATTTGATATTTCTAGATTTGAATTTAACCAATAAAGACAAATTTTCTAGAAAGCACTTGAATCATCAAGTAAAACTGATTAATTTTCAGTGAAAAAAGATGAACTTTCAATAAAAAATACAAGTTTTCTACTAAAATGGTAAATTTTCTACAAAACATTAAATTTTCAACAACTTATTTCATTTTTATTCGAAAGAGATTAATTTTTAATGAGACAGTTGCTTTTCTAACAAAAAAGATGAAATTTCTACGAAAAGAAATGAATTTTTAAACAAAAAAGACAAATTTTAAATAAAATACACTCGTACCTCAAATTCTGTGCAAGCTGTTGTTATGCCAGCTTTCAAATAAAGTTGAAATTTTAACATAGGAAGATTTTTCAGTCAATGAGGAAAAAAATTGTATTCAAAATGTTCCATTTTCAAGCCAACAAGACGGGCTTTGTAAAAAAACAGTTTAATTTTCAAAGAAGGTTAACTTTCTTCCAAAAATACGGGTTTTCGACAAATTATCTCAAATTTGAATTAAATAGTTGAATTTTTAACAAAAATGGAGTAATTAAATTTTCATACAAAAAAATCAGATTTAATTTTAAAAACTAATTTTCCTTAAGATAGTTAAGGTTATAACCGCGAAATATGAATTTAAAAAAAGTTAATTTTAAAACACATAGTTATATTTTTGATTGGAAAAATTAATTTTTAAGCCAAAGAATAAATTTTTAACAAAGTAAAACCAAGAGATGAATTTCTTACTATAATTATTATAAATCCTTTACCGGATAAATAAATTTGGAAGAACGTAGTTTAATTTCAAACAAGGAATTGAATTTTGACCATAAAAATATACATTTTCAGCATAAAATATAATATTTGTTATGTCAACAAAGAAAATTTAATTTCAATTAAAAAACAACTGAATTTGACCAAAAAATACGAATTTTAAACAAAATACTTGAATCGTGAAAAAAGAGGAATTTTCAACAAAATATAAGCATTTTCTTATCAAAATGATAAATGTTTAACCAATTAGCTGATTTTTTCAATTTGAAAAGCTAACTTTGAAACAAAAATGGAATAGTTAAATGTTCATTAAGAAAAAAAATGTCTATAGGAAAAAGAATTTTCCTTAAAATAGATACATTTTCAATCAGAAAGTTAATTTTAAACCAAATAGTTACATTTTTACTTACAAATTAATCTTACAAATTTAATTTACAAATTTACAAATTAATCTTCAACTCAAAAATCAAATTTTTAACAAAGTAGTTACGTTTTCAACCAAAGATATGAATTTCTTAGTAAAATTGTGAATCTTCAACAAGGAAAATGAATTTTGAAGAAAGTAGATCAACTTTCCACCTAATTAACCTAAATTAATTAACCTAAAAAGGTTAATTAACAGCAAAAAATATAAAGGCTAATATTTAAAAAAAAATAATTTAAAATAAAAAACAGTTGAATTGAACTAATTAAAATCAATTTTGAACAAAAATGAAATGAATTTTCAACGATAAAGTTGATTTTCAATTGAAACTGTTTAATTTTCAGTCAAAAAATTGCATTTCTAACCAAGAAGATGAAATTTCTATAAAAAGAAATTAATTTTCCAATCAAAAAGACAAATTTGTAAAATGGCAGTCTTCCATTAGCAATATTTGGATTCATTTTTTTGTTGCCGTTGTCCCACATCTATTAAAAGTAATTTGTAAAGTAAAATCCGAGGACTGAGTGCTTAGAGGAAAATTAGAATTCTATTAATTTAAAAAAATTTTGTTCACTTAATTATATTTTTTCAAATAGCAGTCTTCCGGTTGGGATGTTTTGATGGAATTTTTTCACTATTGTCTGCCATAAAATGGAAGTAATTTGTGAAATAAAATCCAGAAAATGAGCTTTTAAAGGAGAATTAAATTTTGTTAATTTTCTTCATTTTTCATCATTTAAAACATTTTTTAAATTTAATAATTTTAAAAAAATTGAATAACTTTTTTTAAACAGTAGCCTTTTTCAGGGATAGTAGGATCTATTTTTTGGCGTTTACCTCAATAAAGTATTAGTAATTTCTAAAACAAAATCAGAAAACGAGTGATTAGAGGTATATTAGAATTTTTTTAATTTTAACGAAAATTTAACAAATACTTTAATTTTATGGTGTTTCCAATATAAAGTAATAGTAATACATTACAAAATATCTCAGAACTGAGCAGTTAGAAGAGAATTATAATTTTTTAAATTTTATCCAATTTTTAATGTTTAATAACATTTTTAAATAACAGTCTTCTGGTAGAGATATTGGTACAAAACTTTTGTGGGTATTGTCCTAATAAAATACTAGTAATTTAAAGAATAAAATCTGAAAACCTAGTGTTTATAGGTACATCCGAATTTTTTAGACATTAATTAAATTTTAAAATCAAATATATTTTTTGAAATGGCAGTCTTCCGGTAGGGATATTGAGGTGAAATGCGTATGCTTTTTCCCGAAATAAAATACAAGTCATCTATTAAAAATATCGTTGAACAGATCTTTTAGACGAAAATTATAATTTTTTTAATTTTAGCCAAGTTTTTAGATTGAAAATTGTTTTTAAATAGCAGTCTTCCTGTAGATATATTTAGATCAAATTCGTATGCGTTTTTCCGAAATAAAATACAAATCACACGTTTTAAAAAAATCAGAGAACAGAGCTTTTATAAAGAAATGATAATTTTTAAATTTTAGCTAATTTTTTTAATTTAATAATTTGAATTCTGTTTATTTTTAACCAATTTTTAAAATTTACTACATGTTTTGAAATAGCAAACTTCCGGTAGGAATATTGGAATGAAATTTAAATGTTGTTGCCCGACGCAAAATACAAATAGTCTGTTAAATAAAAGCCGAGAACTAAGCGCTTAGAGGAAAATAATAATTTTAAAATAATTTATAAAAATAATTATAAAATAAAATAATTAAAACTTAAAAGTTAAAATTTGTAAAGAAATTTAAAGTTTGCATTAATCGAGTATAAAATTAATAATAAACTTTAATGCACATATTTCATTCTTTATGAATGTAAATGATTGGAAGTGGCATATGAAAAAAAATTGTTATTAAAATAAGTTCTTCATCAAAATCTATTGTTCATAGGTGAAATGGTTTTTATAAAAACTATTGCGAATAAAAATGTTTGATTATCATGTTCAAAAACTTAAAAAGTTTTCATCAGAACTCATACAGTAAGCAATTAACACTTTTTGTTAACGATTTTGCTATTTTCCTACTATTTCGAAGAAAATAACACTAAAGGTAATATTTTCTCACAATTGTCTGCTAATGCTACTATTTCTTTATTATTCCTTAAAACATATTTTTGAACTTCTTCGATAATTGGCCACATTATGTCTCAATGGATAATTAAGGATTATCAACAAAATAGTTAAATTTTCTACTAAATTTTTGAATTTTGAAACCAGCAAACGGACTATTTCTCAACGAAACATTTGAATTTTTAACCGCAAAATACTAATTTTTACCAATAAATGTAATAGTTGATGTTCAAACAAAAAAGATTTTAATTTTAAATAAAAAAAAGTTGCAGGGTGGCGACTTGACTGGGAAACCAGGAAAGACCGGGAATTGAATTTAAAAACCGGACAGGGAGTATCGGTAAAGAAATCAAATTTCCCTTGGAACAGGGAATTTTTGACATGGAACGGGATTTTTTTAAATAATTAAAACTGGGATTTAGAAGAAAGGAGTGTTTGAAAAATTCCTGTTCCAACTCAAAATTCGTCATAATTTAAAACTTTCTTCTTCCTTATTTTAGAAAAAAAGGAATTCAAGTAGTAGTTAAAGCCTAAACTCTGTTGTTGAAAATCAATGTTTTTAATTTAAATTTTTTTTTGAAAATCCGAATTTTTTTTGGTTAATAATTAGATTTTAACGAAAAACCCAACTATGCTCTTTTTGGTTTCAATATGATCTCTTTTAGATGAAAATTCATTTATTTGGTTCAAAATTGATATTTTTAAATTAAAAATTAAACTATTTTTTAAGCCATGTAATTTGTAGAAAATTAATTGTTTTTTTTTTTGTAGAAAAATAAAGTTATGGGTTCAAAATTCATTTTTTATAGGTTTTAAATTCTTCCATTCCAGTTTAAGATTAATCATTTTAGTTGGAAACTCATCACTTTGGTTAAAAGTTAATTTTTTCAACTCAGTATTTAAACGTTCCAATTTTGATGGGAAATTTACCTTCTCTACTCTCCTTGTTTAAAAATTATTTATTTTGGTTAAAAAATTCGAATATTCCAATGGAATATTCATCATTTTACTCGAATATTCATTTTTTCACAGAAAATAAAATTATTCAATTTTTGGGTAAAAAATTATATTTATTATCGAAATTTCGTCTTATAGTTGAATATTCATTTTCTTAACTTGAAACTTAATTATTTCAGTTTTGGTTGACAATTTATCTTATTCAGTAAAAATTATGTTTTTTTCTGATTGAAAGTTCAACTAAATTAATTTGCAGAATCACTTTTTTTTGTTGAAAACTAATTTTGTTGAAAAATTGATTTCTTTTGCAGAAAATTAATCTTTCTGTACGAAAATTAAGCTTATTATTTAAAAATGCATCTTTTTAGTTAAAAATTCAAGTATTTCAGTTAGATATTTTTTAGTTTAGTTAATAGTCAGTTTAGTAATAGTTATCTATTTGGTTTAAAATTTTACTATTCCAGTTGATGATTCATAATTTTATTTGAAAATTCATTTATTTTGCAATTTTTTCTCTGTTGTTTTAAAGGATGTTTAGAATGAACGACATTATTTAAAATAAATTTTTGCGTTTAGAAATAAGTATGAAAGTTTTTCTTTTATTTGACCCGGAAAATTGAAGAACTCGACCGGATAAAACCGAGAAATGACCCGAACTTTGAAATCGTATGCCCAATCGCCACTCTGACTTGCATATAACCCAAAAAGACTGATTTTTAACAAAATACATACATTTTATACCAAATAGTTAAATTTCAAACCAACAGAATTAATTTTCTATAGAAAAAGACCATTTTTTTCAATGCTTGAATTTTCAATCAAATACTTAAATTTTCAACTAAAAAAAACAATTTGAAACCAAAAAATAAATTGTTAAGTTATAGTTAAAAAATTAATTTTTAATAAAGAGAAAACTCATTTTCTAAAATGTTGTTGAATTTTCAAACCAAAGAGAGGAATTATCTATGAAACAGTGACATTTTCAACCTGGAAATATTAATCTCCAACAAAAAATTTAATAGTTTTAATATTTAATCCCAAAAAGATTTTATTAACAAATAAAAAATAGTTGAATATGACCAAAAATGATTAATTAAACAATAATACTTGAATCCTCATTTAATCTAGATTATTTTTCATCAATGCAGTTGCATTTTTGACAAAGAAAAAAAACTGATTTTCTACTATAGATGGGATGTTAGTTCAATATATTTTTACCTTATTTTTAGTTTATATTTTTCGTTCTTAAATTTTGTACCTAAATAGTGGAATTTCCAAACTAAAAAAGATACATTTTCAACCAAAAATGGTTTCGTTAAATTTTTATTAATGAAAATTAATTAACAATAATTTAAACCTATTCTCTGTAAAACAATTTAATTTTTTAACCAAATAATTCAGTTTTATACCAAATCAATGAAATTAATTCTCTATCAAAAAACACAAACTTTCAACAAAATTCATACATTTTTAAGCAAAATTCTGAATTTTCTATCAGAAAACACGAATTTTCAACAAATTACATCAATTTTTAACTAACCATTTCAAACAATAAATTTAATGTTAGTTTAAAAACATATTTGCTTAATTTCTAATCTATATTTTTCATTCTTAAATTTTTTACCTAAATAGTTGAATTTTCTAGAAAAAAAAACAAGATTTTCGAATTTTTACAAAATAATTAAATTGACTGTTAAAAAAATATAATTTGTGACAAAACAAAAAAAAAAAAGAATTTAGAAATGAAATTATGAATTATAGAAGAAAATGTATATATTTAGAAACTAGATCAACTTGCAACCAAGTAGTTGAATTTTCAATATGAAAAAACGAATTTTCTATCAAACAATTGAATTTTTAACCAAAATGTATATATTTTTTATAAAAGTGTTTTGTTTTTTCAATAAAATAATTAAATTTTGAACCAAATAATAATTTTTTTCAATAAAAGAGTATTTTTAACTAAAAATTTAAGAGTAGACTTTTCAATCGAGAGGAATGAACTTTAAACCAAAAATAGCTTGATATTCTTATTGGATTCTACAGGGTGGGCCACTTTAATCGACGCACCCGAATTTCTCGGTTTCTAAGAGGTAATGGAAAAAAATGGTTTTGACCAAAGTTGTTCAGGATGAAGGGGGCCATTTATCTATGCAATTAGTTTTGACCCTGAACTTGATTTTTAAGGCCATTTGAAGGTCAAAGTGTTTTCTTAAATGGGAATCCCTATTTTTGACACCGGATTCGAAAAGAGCGGAAAATTTTATGTTCGCAAGGGCATTACAACATTTTTTCCATGAGTTTCAGAAGGTCACTTCAAGGTTAAATGCTAAAAAAAACTGTGGTTTCGATATTCGATTGAGTTTTCTGATAGAATAATCGTAGATAGCAAGCACATTTTAGCATTAGATCTTGAAATGATCTTTGCAAGATCAAAACAACAAGGACAATAATTAAAGTATCAAGGCTAACGTTCAAATTTTCAATCCTTCATAGTCGGTGGTCAAAAACAAGGTTTTCCGCAAGAAAAGTCTCTCTGACCTTCAAATGACCTTGAAAAATTATATCGAAGTCAACATTTTCACGATCTTTATCATATTGGAGTTGAGTATTCCCCATAAATGTACATTAACTACAATTATTCTATCAGAAAACAGAATCGAATATCACAACCATCGTTTTTTAGCATTTAACCTTGAAATAACCTTCTGAAGATGAAGAAAAAATTTAAATACCACTTTGCACGTAAAATTTCCCGTTTTTTTCGAATCCGGTGTCAAAAATAGGGATTCCCATTTAAGAAAACACTTTGACCTTCAAATGTCTTTGAAATCAAGTTCAAGGTCGAAACTAATTACAAATATAAATGGCCCCCTTTCTCCCAAACAAATTTTGTCTAAACCATTTTTTTCATTACCTCTTACAAACCGAGAAATTTGGGTGTCAATTAAAATGGCCCACCCTGTATATTAATTGAGTTTGCACTTAAGTAGAAAAATGAAAAAAAAACGGAAAAGATTTTAAAGTCTGCTACAAATAGATAGGAATTTTCATAACCTATTATCCAAACAATACAGTTTTAAGTAAACATTGAAGTTAATTTTAAATATTCAAAAAAATTTATGACACTATTCCCTATTTTTAAAAATTTGTTACATATTTACACTATTTTTTGTCCCTAAAGTGAGTCCAAGGCTTGAGTACTCAATAAATAATTAAACTATTACAAAATGATTTCTTGATTAATATGGGGCCAAATATAATTTTCTTTTACAATTGGATTAACAATTTTTCCGAGTCTAGATAAATCATTTTGTTTCATACGCTATAACCTTGTTGAAACATATAATTTTATGATAACATTTTCAGCGTGCGCAAAATACGATAAAATTGCACTGATCGTAAAACGTCGAGACTAGAGTATTTTATACCCTGGAATCTTGCTTTTTTCAAGGTTTTTATAGTTCTTAAAGCCCTTTAAGTAGCCTAATAATTTCTTTATTTCCTTTTGACGCCACCTAACTTGTTGCAAATTAATTAATTCATACTAATTGACCATGATTGCAAAATCTTTACGTAAACTTTCATTCTTGTGAAATTTTCAATTCTTGCAACCCTCAGTGTGCAGTAATACTTTTAAAATTAAATTTCAAAATAATAAATTAATAAAAATATTTGTAGGGATTTTACATAATTTGGGAGATCTGGACTTCAATTTACATTTCAAAGAATTTTATAGGATTATAGAAAACTTCAGGAGGCATTTAAGGAATTTGGATGATTTCGATGAATTTAAAAGGAGAATTTTACATTTTTGATGATTTTCGAAAGATATTGAATATTTCAAGATTCTATACGAAATTTCAAAAGATTTCTAGGGATTTCACAGAAATTGGTAGATTTTAACGATCTTGATACATTTAAAAAAAATTTTAAGATATCTTTAAGAAATTGTTAACGGGGTTTTCAAAGGTTTTATAGGATTAAAGAGATTTTTACAAATTTCAAAGGATTTTAAAGAATATAGTGTATTTGGGGATATTCCGAGAAATTGAATAAGATTTCAACGAGTTTTGTAGAATTACATACATTTTCAATGAACTTTAAAGAAATTTGTAATGACTTTGATGATTTCAATGAATTTGAAAAAAATCATTTTTAATGAATTTTGAAAGATGTTGAAGGTTTCAAGATTTTATGCGGGATTTCAGAAGATTTCATAGGATTTGAGGAATTTTGAGGATTGCTGAGGATTTTGAAGAATAATGTGTATTTTAAAAGATGCTGAGGCATTTAATGAGATTTCAGAGAATTGTGTGGGCTCATAGAAAACTTCAAAGTACTTTTAAGGATTTTTTAAGGATTTTGACGATTTCGATCAATTAAAAAATTAAGAACATTTTCAAGGAATTTCAAAAGATATTGAAGACTTCAAGACTTTATACGGGATTTCATCAGATTTGGGAGATTTTTAAGGTCTTAAATGTTTTTAAATAATGTGGTTGTTTTAGCAGATTCGGAGGAATTTAATCAGATTTTAATCAATTCTGCAGTATTAGAGAAAATTTCAAGGACATTTAAAATAATTTCAAAAGATTCCAATCCAATTAAAAAAAAGTTTTAAATATTTTTGATGAATTTTAGAAGGTATTAAAGATTTAAAGATGTACTGAAGTTTATAGGGTTTCACGGATTATTTATTTTATTTCAAGGGACTTTTACGGAATTTTGGCGATTTCTATTAATTAAAAAAAAAACATTTTCAAGGATTTTTAGAAAATACTGAAGATGTCAAGATTTTATGTGGGATTTCAACCGAATTCTAGGGATTGCAGAGGATTTGGGATGTATTTCGACGATTTCAATAAATTTAAAAAAATTAAAATTTTTAATGAATTTTAGAAAATATTGAAAACGTCAAGATTTTATGCGGGATTTCAAAATATTTCTAGGGACTTCACAAGATTTGGGGGATTTTGACCATTTCAATTAATTAAAAAAAAAAAACATTTGTCAGAAATTTTAGAAAATCTTGACATTTTCAAAGGACTTAAGAGAATATAGTGTAGGATTTTATAGGATTATAGAAAATTTTAAGGGATTTGGAGGAGTTTTAAAAGATGTTGATGATTTCAATGAATTACAACAAAAAAATTTTAAACGAATTTTCGAAGATATATTGAACATTTCGAAATGCTATACTGGAATTCAAATTTTGTTATGGGATTTTACAGGATTTAAGAAATTTTGTCATTTTCAAAGGATTTCAAAGAGTATAGTATATTTTGTTAGATTCTAGGGAACTTAATGAGGTTTGCAAGAATTTTCTGGGATTATAGAAAACTTAAAGGGTCTTTCAAGAAAAATTAAAAGATTTACACGATTTTAATTAACTGAATTTTCGTCTAAAAACAATTTTAAGGTATTTTAAAAGATACTAAAGATTTCAAGATGTGGCGCGGAATTTCAAAGAATTTCTAGGAATATACTAGATTAAAGAGATTATTAGCATTTCAAAGAATTATTTTCAAGATTGTAGTGTATTTTGAAAGATTTCGTGGAGTTTAACGAGAAATAAAAAAATAAAATTTCAGGATACTAGGAATCAAGGAATTTTAAGGAATTTTAACCGATTGTTGTGATGTCAACGAATTAAAATTGTTTGCTAACATTTTAAACAAGATTTGGGAGATTTTTACGTTTTCAAAGGATTTTCAAGGATACAGTGTACACTTCAGGTCTTTTAAAAGCCGGTCCGGCTTTATAATTCCTAGAACTGCTGGTCCAGGCAGTTTCTCAGGGGACAGGGCGAGAGACTATTGCGACTCTTATCTCGTGAGGGTCGCAGTGCGCGATCACTCAGTGGAGTATATTGCGCAATATTGTGCGTTCTAATTGGAAACAGTTCAGGCGCGTTTAATAAAAAGACCTGTGCGAGGCAACCCACGAAAATACTATTATATGGAACTTTGGAATTTTTTCAACAAATAATTATATTATATTATATTTCAAAAATTAGAAATAGTAGAGTTGTAGAGAATTTTTTGCCGAAAAAAATGAGCCGTCAGTTATTAAAATGCAATAATTTTGATTAAAGTGGTAAGAAGCGACAGTGAGCAAAAATTCAACTGCAAAAAGCAGTTAAAATTAATTTTTTGTGTGAATTTTAACATTTTTCATAAAAAATAATATTGTTTATTCGTAATGACAGCAGTTATAATATTTAGATTCTTAGAATATTAGAAATATTATTTTTTTAGATATCTGACTTTTGGCACGAAAACTACCTTAAGCTGTTCAAATTTAATTTCATAATTTTTTTTCGATTCTTACTCGATTTGAAATTATTTTTCCTGGAAGCGAACTCTCGATTTTTAACTAATTTTTTTTTATCCAAATTGGTAAGCTTTGAAAACAAATTACGAACATTTCTAATACATGTATTTGTATAATCAATTACCGATAAACGTCAACATCAGTATTTTTGCAATATTTCATAGCTTTATATCATTTAAATTTGGTTTAAAATTCAATTTCCGGTGAAAAATAAACGAAAAAGAATAATTCTGAGGAAAATATTTAAATCCATTTAAATTTGATTTCAATCCGAATTTCTCGTCGGTAAAATTCTGTGTACAGTATAACGAGCCTATAACCGAGTGAGTCACGCTTACCCCGAAAGGGATTTGACTTAATGGTATAATAATAATTAAATATAAACTCGGCCATTTAAATAATGATGATACAGACAGATACATCACCTGCGGTAAATAAAACTGACATTGCATAAATTTCATTTTCAAGGGAAATTTAATTTATAAAGCAGCTTATGCAAGAACTCTCGAAGTAATATTTTCACCTACAAAGCGAAGGGAAATTGCATTCCAGTTATGATGCTAATGATGAAATCTCGAGAAGCGGTCGATAATGCAAATATAAAATAAAACGAAAAAGACCATTGGTCCATAATGCAAATTTAGGTTTCAGATTGCACACTCTTTCATTACGTAAATCCATGGGCGTAAAAGAAACATAATATCGGCCATTGCAGATCCATTTAGCAAAGTGGAAAAACAAATAAAGCCAGGAACAGAGATAGGTAGCAACTTGTTATAAGTAACTATATTACGGAAAAGTTACATTATTTTTAACTTTTAGGGTGACTTCCTTATTTTATTATTTTTTTGAAGTAACTTGAAACGTAACTTAGTTTCGATTTTTGCAGTGATTTAGAAATTTAATTTTAGTTACTTTGACGTTCACAGTGGGCACAAAATTTGGCGACGTCTTTACGACATCGTTACAGCATCTTTACGACAACTTTACGACATCCTAGGTCCACGTCGTTTCAGTGTCTTTGCAATATCGTAAAGACATCGTCAGATCATACGACTTATTTACGATATCGTAAAGACATCTTAACGACATGGACATAGGATGTCGTAAAGTTGTCGTAAAGATGTCGTAACGACGTCGTAAAGACGTCGTCAAATGTTGTGCCCACTGGGTTGCTTTGTGTTATGGGTATAGGGTGCATTATTAATTTTAAATTAAAATATTTTTTGATTAAAATATAATCGATTTAGAGAGAGTGAGACTAGCCCATTTTTTAAAGTCAGTTTTTAATTTTCAAAAGTTTTGTTTGACAAAGTATTAGGTATGGTTGGATCAAGAATTTAGTTGACTACGAAATTTTACTGGTGATTTTAAACAAAAAAGATTTGTTTATCAATTGTTATAAAAATTAAAATGATGTAAAATCTGTCAAGCCAACTAAATTCTCGATCCAAAAATACCTAATACGTTGTCGAACAACATTTTTTAAAATTAAAAAACTACTTTAAAAAAAGGGTCAGCTTAGCCCCAATCTTTTGATAGCAAGTTCAAACATTTGGTGACTTGGCCGAAAAATGACCGGGAAATGATCGTGAATTTAATTTAAAAACCCGGGAATTTACTTCAGATCGCAGAAAAATTTAAGCTTTCATTATTTTAATAATTTTGTTCAATTTAGAAAATTGATTTCTACTTTATCTACAGTCGCAGATTTTTCAGAATATCACAGTTCACTCTGATTAAATCATAATTTATTATTTGAAAAATCGTTATCTCACTTTTTCAAAAAATTGATTTATCACGTTTTTATTCGCTTACTCCTAATTTATTTTGACTTGGTAGAAGTAGTATTTCGAAGAAGAAATATTGCTGAATTATAATAGAAAATTTCATTACATTCTTCATTACGAATTCATCCTTCTTTAGTAAAAAAATTTTAAAAATGGTTGGCAATGTATCTTTCTTGGATGAAAATTCAACTATCTGCTTCAAAATTGATATTTTTTATTCCGAAATTAAACTAACTTCTTGAAAATTTATGTACTCTGTGAAAAATTCGCCCTTTTGTAGAAAATTAATCTTCATGTTTAAAAATTCTTCTTTTTGGTTAAAAATTCAAGTATTCCAGAAAATATTTATCAATTTTGTTGAGAATCCCTTTTTTTGCTTAAAGTTTCATTATTTTAATTAACAATTAATTTCTTTAGCTGAAATACGAGCTATTTGATTGAAAATTTCTTTCTTCTGCGGATACAAATGAGATTTTTTGCCTAAGCTTTAACTATTGTGTTCAAGATTTGTTTATTTTTTGGTAGAAAATTATTTTTCATTTGAACTGAAAATGTAACTATTATTCAATTTATGAAAATTAGTCTTTCCGGTTTAAAATTTAACTATTCCATTTAATGATTTACAATTTTAGTTAAACATTCATCACTTTGTTTAAAATTGTAACAATTTTTTTAAAGTTAGTTTTTTTTTATTGAAAGTTAGTTTTTTTTGGAAAGTAATTTTTTTAACTGAAAATTTGATTTATTCCAATTAAATATTTCATAGTTTTATTTGGAAATTCATCTGTTTAGTTAAAAATTGATTTATCTTACTTAAAATTTAATTATTTAATTTTTTGTTTAGATTTTATGTTTTTTGGTAAAAATGATTTTTTTGTTTATTTGAAAATTCAATTATTTCAGTTTAATAATCATTGTTAAACTTGAAACTCATCTTTTTTGTTTAAAATTAATCTTTTCCAGTCGGAAATTCATCATTTTAGTTGAAAATTCGTTATTTTTTCTTGATAATAAATTTTTTCAACTAAAAGTTTAACCGGGAAATGACCCTGAATTTTAAATCGTCAGACGAATCCCCACTATGATTCGGATTTTTGGTAAAAAAATTCATGCTTCTTGTTAAAAATTCAACCATCTGGTATAAAGTTCTGCTAGTTGGTTGAAAAATGACGATTTTTATTTATAATTTAACTTTTTGTTTAAGAAGTGTTGTTTTCTGTTGTTTTCTGTTAAAAATGTGTCTTCTCTGGATAAAAATGTACTATTTTTTAAAATTGTAAGGACTTTGTAAAATATTTAGTTATTTTGTTGAAGATTCATCGTTTTAGTGGAAAATGTAATTATTTTGTTTAAAATTTGTTTGCATGGGGGTAGAAATTTGTTTTTTGTACAAAATTCAACTATTTGGTTAAAGTTGAACTTTTTTGTTGGTAATTCAACTCTTTTGTTGAAAATTTATCTTTTTGGTTTAAAAATGATAGAAAAATCAACCAGTCGGTTGAAAATTAACTTTTTGGTAGAAAATAAATGTTTTCGGTTTGAAAATTAAAAAATTTGTTTGAAGATTCATGTATTTTGTTCAAAATTAAACTATTTTGTAGAAAGTCCAACTATTTTCCAACTATTCATCTTTTCCGCTTAAAAATTTAACTTTTTTGTTCAAGAGTGTTCTTTTTCGTTTCAAAACTAATTATTTCGATAAAAAATGTCATATATTTATTTTAAAAAAAAACAACTCTTTGATTGAAAAATATGAATCAAAAGCCTTTCTTGACTGGAAATTCAACTCTTCGGTTGACAAATTCATCGTTTTGGTTAAAAATTCAACTAGTTTGTTAAAAACTCAGATATTTTGCTGTACATGAAATGTTAAGAATTTAAAGCGTTTCATTTTGAATCATACAAAAGGCGTTTTTTCCAGAATTTGAACATTTTAGTATTTTTCAAATATTTTATCAGGCGAGTTATTATTTACACAGTACCGTGATACAGGAAAGTATAATTGCTTAAATTAAATTGTGAGTCGTAATTTTAACTAAATTTAAAATTTAATTTAAAAAAAAAATTTTTAATATATTGTGTATTTCTTATTTACTTTAAATAATATATTTTTATTACATTCTCATTAGGGAAGGTATTATATTTGTGTAAAATTTGACCCCCACCCCGTTTTTATCTGTTTGTCTGTCTGTGGATTTGTAGATTTTAGTTTGTTAGCACGATAACTTTTAAAAGAATTAACAGATTAGATTGTTCAACTTCATCAGTTAGCCATTTTTGATAAAATTCCAAAAAGTGAGCGCATTTTGAAAAATTTTGAGACCACTTTTTTCTAAATTTGAAAATTCTATGGATTATCCAAACAACAAAAGATTACAAAAATTTCAAGGATTTCAAAGACATTAAAAAGATTTTTATTTAATTCTGAAAGATTTAAGAAAGAGGACTTATGTTCACAAAAAATAAGAATTTGTTTATTTATGATTCTGATTTTTTTTTAGAAATTATTATCCAATAAAAAAAAGAAATGTTTTTTCTTTTACATGTATAAGAAATGGTTATTTAATTATTTGATTTAAAAAAAGGTTGCCTGGAAAAAATTAATTTCTTAACATGGAAAGCCTCGAAAAGACCTTGACATTTATTACTAGGAATCGATCGACACCCTGGTATATCAGACTTAATTTGTGGATGGCCCCTTATAAAATGTTGTATGACTATTTCACAAAAGTGTTTAAAAGAAATTTAGAAACAAATATTTGTTTTACATTAACATTATTGATCTCCTGGGTGTAAGGTTCTTTTAAATATAAAAGAAAATTTGACATACAGGCAGGGAAAATGAAAAATTTATTTGGGAAAAGTCAGGGAAATTCAAAATCGGGATTTAGTAGTAACCCTGTTTTGTATTAATAATTGTCTGTGAAAAAATCGACAACACGCATACTTTGACTTACTGAAGAGGAAGTAGGAAATTCTACATACCTTTTAGAACTTCAAATCCTATATTTTAGGTTTAGATTATATAAAACCTATCGATCAGGCTGTTTACTCTGCTCGCAGATCTGGGAAAACCCCGAATGATATTGGAAAAATATTACTCACGACATTTTCAAAAATAGTCTTTGATGAATCTTGAGAATATTTCCCAATAAAAAAATCAAGATTTCGAAAATAATCCTGTTTTGGTTTATCAACAATGCGACTAAACTATTTTTTGTTATCCTAATAATTTTGAGGTTGTAAGTTTAATTTTTAACACTCTTGACACACACGTGTTTTACACTGAGATGAGAATTAACGATGCTAAAAACTACTGATGTTAAGATTTTGAAAAATCTCGTTTTGACGATAATTATGAAATGATCGGTCTTAGAACTTTTATGTAATTTATTCTAGAATTTTCCATGATATTCTAAATGCAGCATGACCCGTAATAACTCAATTTGTCGAAACCGTACTGTGCATTCTCAAGGGATGTAACTCTACTCATCTAAATTCAAAATTAATTTCTAGACTGCATGCTTCTTGTTGGCGAACGTACCAGTTCGGTCGAGACTTGAGAGGGTAAATCTAATTCTAATATCGTAGACTTGTTCGCGTAAATACTTTATATTGCGAAGTCGAGAAATTCACTACTGTCTCCCGACTTTTTTTCCCATACGTCACTACAAACTGGCTTACGCTAATCTAATAGAAAAAGCTACGCCACAAGCGTTCTAGGCGCACATTATCGCAGATTTAATGAAGACGCCCCTAAGCAAACCTTACTTATATTTAAAGTATTTTTAGATCTTTTATAAAAAAAAAACATTTTATAAGTTTCTTATTTTGTATAATCATTAAAAACTCTTTTTTAAAATCTTGGTCGGGGCCAGGCCGCGCATGAAACACACGCCCAGATCGGGGCCAGGTCGGGACACCCGATTAGGAAACCCAATCGGTACACGATGAGTTTCATTATAATCCATTCATGAATTTCACAAATGGAGATTTAATATAAGTAAACTCGAAAATATCGAATAGTCCTCTCCTTTCGAAGGCTATTTTAATATTCTGAATTTCCAATTAAGTTATTTGAATTAAAAAATAACGTACTACAGGCACGAAAAGAAAAGGTTTCAGAATACAAAATTTAATTATACTTTTGAAAAACGTAAAATTATTGTGGATGGTATCAGTTTCGAGGAAAAGGTTTGTTTTTTATGAAAAAAATTGATTATAATCAGAAATATTTTAAGCAACAATTTTAATCTCTTGAAAAAAATGTTGTCTATAAAACTTTTTAACAAATTAGAAAAAGTTTTTTCGCAAAAAGATTCCCTACAACTTGACATTTTCGAATGCTTCCAAAGAAAGTCATCGGGAAATAACCTATGATTTACGATTTATTTACATTTTACTGTAAATAAATTGAATTTTCTGTCAATTGCATTACTTCTTGAAAAATTCGAGAAGGTGGTTGTATATAATTTTTTCGCCAAAAAATTGCGCTATCATTTATGAAATATTTTTATTTTTTTTTTAATCGGTTAATAAGAAATATAGACCAAACAACTTTTAAACAAGAATGTAAATGTTTGAATTAAATATTTCTGGTTGTTTTTAATATTATTTACAGAATATGAATTTAATTAATTTTTATTGTTATTAATTAATTTCAATCTAATGGACGTTTTTCTAAGTTGAAATATCATTGTTTATAATAAAAAAGAAAAAAACTTTGCTTATCATTTTAAACTTCGCGCGAAACCAATTAGATGGCGAATGCGACGCGCGCGCAGTTGAGTAACTAGCTCTTGCTGGAATGTTATGAACATTTGTCCTTAATATATTTCTGTAATCAATTTATTATTAATACAGAATCGAAGTTTCAATAACATAATTGATTGTATCACATATTTTACTCTTATAATTTAAAAACATTACAATTTTCTGCATACTGCAATTCATTTCTTGTCAATAGATTTGTCAATTTCAACTCTACATTAAATCGAAAAACCTTGAGTTCTTTAATAATAATTGAAAACAAAAGAACTTAATCAATTTCATCACATAATAATATTTGACTCATCTGATGGTAAATATACTAATTCTACCTAAAACAATTTAATTATTAATTTATTTGAGGTTAGGTCTCAATGAGCCCGCAGAGAGTAATTACTTACTCTCATCTTCCTCGCACAGGTTTCGAGGTCTACTGACTGGTGTTTGGTGCCTCCGAACACGTGGCTTACTCGCCTTATGCATTTTTAATCATTGCTAGAATATTATAAACGAGTAGTATGTATACAAATTTCACTGCACTGCCAGAAAAAATCAAGCAGCACTAGTTCTGCGAGCGCATGGAGATGGCGTTTCAGTAGGAAATCGGTCCGTTCGGGCCCAGGTATGGGCCACAGAGTTCTACCGATCAGGGCCAGATCGGGAAATCCGATCGGGGCCAGATCGGTATTACGTTTGAAATCGGGCGATTTCTGCACAAGTTTACATGGTGACTTTGTGAATCTCTTTTCCTGGGGTGATTGTTAGAGAGACTGATCAACGACCTCGGTTGGAGGAATGTTAGGAAAGAACGTGTTATTCAAATAAACAACACGGAATTCTAGGTTAATATAAAAAACTTCCCTCCCCCCTCACCGATAATGCCTCATACAGTTCTCAAAAAATTGAAGGTAGGATTCCTCAAATATCTTGATCATAGTTCTTTTATAAAAGAACGATGCTCAAAACATTTTCCAAATTATACCTTCGATTGATATTCAAGTCTGATAAGATTTTAAGCTAGATCACAATTCCTCAAATATCCTGAACATAGTTCTTTTATGAAAGGACTATGATCAAGAAATTTGCCGATCATACTTCTCTCATAATAGAACTATGATCAAGTTATTGGAAAAATTGTACTTTCGATTGGTATTGAAGACTGATATAATTTTGAGCTAGATCGGTCATTTAAAAGTGTTTTTTTGTTGTTAAAATATTTAACAAGCATCGGAGGTACAAGGCAAATATATACATCATGATTCTTTTATAAAAGAACTATGATCAAGATTTTTGCCGAATTGTACCTTCGATTGACATCTAGGTTTTGATAGGATTTTGAGCTATATCGGTCATTTAAAAGAGTTTTTTGTTTAGTTTGGAGATATAAATAAAAAAAATGTAAGGTGCGATTCGGCAAATTTATTGATCACGGTTATTTTATAGAAGAACTATGATCAAAAAATTTTCCGAATTCTACCTTCGAATAATATCTAAGTCTGATAGAATTTTGAACTAGATCGGCCATTTAAAAGTGTGTTTTTTTTTTAGTTTCGAAATTTAAAACAAAATTTACCTGGTTTCTATGAGGAAAACTTTGTCAATATCCAATACAGCAATACGATATCAAGTTTATTTGTTCGCGTCTTCGAGATACATCAATCGACCTAATGTTGAAACTTTCATGACCTACCAGTACCGATTTATGAAGTGCCAAAAAAATGGTTTTGAAAAAACTTTTTTTTATATATTTAAAATACAAGAATATTATTAGCAGTTTATTTGTTCGCATCTTTGAGATGTATCGATCAACAAACTATATGTACACCAAACTCTCGCTTTCAGTCAAGTGTCGGGGGTTGCCTTTAAATGGCCTTGGACTGATTTCGGGGGGATAGAAACGTAAACAGTGATGGCCGCCTGACTCGTTTCCAATTGGAATATATATCTATATATGTATAATGTCGCAACCGCTTTCGCCCTGCTCCCCTGAGAAATTACGGGAGCCAGCAGTTCTAGGAAGGCCGAGAACGGGGTGACTGAAAGCGAGAGTTTGGTGTATAACTAGTTTCTTTTGAGTAGTTACTGTAACTATTTAATCTTTTTTGGTAACGATAGTGATAACGAAGTTACTTTTGTAATTAAATAATGATAGTCGTAACGTATTTACTTTTGTAAATAAGTAACGAATTGGTTCACAAGTCGTTTTTACTAAAATCAATCAATGTTATTGTATATACAAATATTGTTTTCATTTGAACTATTTACATCCTGGTGTTTTGTATTTAAAAATTTTTTAAATTAGGAATCCTTTTCCATCCTGAAATTTAAAACTTTCTAAAATCTATATGAACACTTTTAGAAAGAAAAAAGAAACTAATTTTCAAAGATGAATATTCGTTTTTTTTTAAACTAATTTTTTATCTGAAAATTTAACTATTTTCTATCTAAAAATGTAATTATTTAGTTAAAAATTTAATTATTTTCCTTAAAATTCAACCATTTTCTTAGAAAATCATTTGATTAGTTTTAAAATCTAACGGTCTTGTAGAAAATTTGCTGACTGAAGATTTATCTGTTCCATTTTTGGAATTTTTCAATTGAAAACTCAACTATTTAATAGAAAATTAATCTTTTTTCGTTAAAAATTAAAATAATTGTTTTAAAGTTGAGCTCTCATGTTTAAATTTGTTTAAAAAATGTTTAGTATAAATGAATTTTGTATAAATTCCTGTTATTTTTTCTGAACAATTATTCTTTTTTGTACTGAAAATCAATATTTTTGGTTGAAAATTCATCTTTTTACTTAAAAACAAAACTATTTTCTTGAATTTTTGTTTAGTTTAACTGTTTTTTATTTAAATTGAAAATCTTTATTGGTTAAAATATCAATTAATACTCTCTGTGTTATATTTTGTATTGTATCCTTTTTAAACTTTTTAAAAAAGATTTATAACTTTAATTGAAAATTCATTTTTTTTATTTTAAATTAATGTTTTTTAACTCAAAATTTAAGTATTCAATTTTTGTTGTTGCTGAAAGTTTGTGTATGTTATTGAAAATTTGGCTTTTTAGTAGAAAATTAGTATTCATTAATTTATCTCTTTGGTCGAAAATGTAACTATTTTGTTGAAAATTCTTTCTTTTTTTTAATGGAAAATTTAACTATTCTGTTTAACGATTCAAGATTTTTTTTTTAAAATCAACTAATTCGCTGAAAATTTTAATTATTTTGTTGCAAAATCGCTTTGATTACAAAAAATTTACTTTTTCCCTGAAAATTTATCTTTTTCATTCTTTAATTTGAAAATTAAACGTTTTCTAAAACATTTTCTGTTGGCTATAGGAATTCGAAAAATCTTCCAGAAGTGGGAGATGAAAATAGGTAAATATAAAAAAAACGCTTAGAAAGAATCATATTTAATTTCGCATAGAGATTTTTCTCTCATCCTGCTTAAAAATCCTATCAATTTTGCCTTAATTCCTCCAAGTTGCACTAAATTGAATGATAAGCATTTTAGTCAACGGTTTCAAGTAGCAATTTTATTTCAAGTAGGGGAAACCTTACTTCAGTGGAGCACAAATAAAATAAATTAATTTATATTTTTATTAATGAATACGTATAGTTTCTTAAACAATAAATAATTTAAATTAATTATTTTAAATATGTTAGTATTTTTAATTAATAATTATCTATTCTAATTTGCATTATCTACTGTAAATAGGCTTCCCCTATTTCCGTTTGTGATTTTCTAAGCAAGAATCGAATACGCAAATGTGAAAATGGATTAACTATTTATGGTGATTAAATGACTACAGATGTAAGTGTCGAGTTCCTATTAAGGTTTGTAGATGAGTAGATCCCGTCAATGAGAGGCTTCGTTTTTTCCTGAGCGCGCATACTTCGAAAGAACTTTTTACACATGCTCACATCATCGACCTTAAAAAAATGATTCACTTAAGCGTAGGAAGTGGAGAAATTTCGAACTTGCCTTTTATGTTGAGTCAATAAATAAAAAAAAAACAATCTTCTCGTACGAGTTTAATATATTTTCAATCAAAATTCATCAAATATACTTTTTTAAAGTTTCTTTACTCTACTTAAATTGCACTCTAAATTTTTATAAGTCACACGTGATTGATTCAATCTTAGTTTTGACTGATTTTAGCAATGAATCTAAATTTTCAACTAAAAGATCGATTTTTAACCGAAAATTGTATAGTTACATTTTTCTATTAATAAAATTAGTCTTCTAGCAAAAATAAAAATATGTTATTATATTATATATTATTACGTATTCATAATTTTCAACGAATCTCCAACTAAATAAATAAATTTTTAATGAAGTAATTCAACCTTTAACCGAATATTTGAATTTGCAACCAAAAAAGATCATTTTGTATAAAAAATGACGACTTTGCAACTAATAAGTTAAACTTTCAAATAAAAAATAATACTCAACAATAAAATGAATTTTCAACGAAATACATAAATTTGAGATTAAAATGCTGAATCATTAACCAAAATAGTTAATTCCTAAAGAACCAGTTCAACTTTCAACCAAGCAGTTGAATTCTCAAAAAAATTAATTTTTATCAACAATTTTAATTTTCAACTGAAAAGGATTAATTTTCTACGACAAAAAAAGTTTTTTTAATAAAATATGTAAGTTTTCAACTGAACAGATGAATTTTAAACTAAAATGATAAATCTTCAACCAATAGAATAAATACCATCAAGTAATTAATTTTCAATTAAAAAAATTAATTTTCAACAATGCAAATTAGATTCGAATAAAATAGGAAAAATTTAAAACATACTGATGAATTTTTAACGAAGTAGTTAAACCTTCAACCAAAGTGGTTGAATTATCAATTAAAAAAGAATCATTTTAAATGTTAAAAATTTATTTTCAACCAAGTAGATGAATTTTCAACTAAAATAATAAATAATTAACCATAAGAATAAATTTTGAACAAACCAGTTCAAGTTTCAAGCAATCAGTTGATTTTTCATCAACGCCAATTAATTTTTAACACAATAATGAAATTTTCAGTCTCACACGCGAATTTTTAACAATCTAGTTTAATCATCGACAAAGTAGTTGATTTTTCATTAAAAATAAATAATTTTCTGAAAAAAGGATTAATTTTCAACCCAAAAAAAAAAGAAATTTTTAACCGAAAACTTAAAATTTCAACGGAAAAAGAATCATTTTTAACGATAAAATTACATTTTTAACAAAATAGTTAAATTTTCAACCAAATAGATGAATTTTCAACTTCTTGATAAATCATTAATCAAAAGAATGAATTGGTAAAAAACAGTTCTACTTTCAAACAAAGTATTTCAGTTTTCAAAGGCGAAATTGAATATTTAATAAAATAATCGAATTTTCAACCAGGCAGGCAAATTTTTAACAATATAGTTTAACCTTCAACAAAGTGATTGAATTTTAAACAAAAATCAATAATTTTCTACGAAGAAGATTAATTTTCAATCAAAAATGTACATTTTCAACTAAAAAAGATTTTTTTTTATTTTTCAACAATAAAAATGAATTTTCAATAAAGTATTGAATTTACCAACTAAGCAGATGAATTTTCAACTAAAATGATAAATCTTCAACCAAAAGAATAAATTTGTAACAAGAAAGTTAAACCGTCAACCAAGCATCTTCAACTAAAAAATAATAATTTTCAATTACAGAAATGAATTTTCAATAACAAAATTGTTACATTTTTAACTAAATAGATAGATTTTCAACTAAAATGATGCATCTTTACTGAAAATAATAAATTTTTAACAAAGCAGTTATACTTCAACAAAATAGTTGATTTTTCAGTATCAAAATTAATTTTCTGCGAAATACATGAATGCTAAACTAAAATTAGCCATTTTCAACTAAAAATTTAATAGTTAACTTTTAAATAAACATAGTGAACTTTCGACACAAAAAAAATTTAAAACAATTTAGTTGATTTTTCAACCAATTATAAAAATTTGCAAAAAAAATAAATTCCTGACAAAAAATGTAATATTTGATATCTCAACCAAAAACGATTTTAATATTAAATAGGGAACAATTTAATTCAACCAAAAAGATGAATTTTTCACCAAAATAATTTTTTTTAACTATTGAAATTTAGGAATTTAATGAAGAGTTCTAATGTAGAAAAAATCTATTTTATCATAGCAGAAAAATCAGTTACTTCCGTTTACTGAAATTGAGCCATTTCAATTGACTATCTGATTAAGTCAGAAATATTGACTCAAAAAATGAAATGACTGCTTTTTCATTGAAATCATGCTTGATTAATCAATAAAATTTTGACTGATTCAAATTAGGAGTGTCAAATTTTGCAAAAACATTACCTGTCACAATCCTTACTTTCTTTATTGATCAATAATTTTTTTTTCCATTAAAAAAAAGGTGTTTTCCTTCAAAGTGAAAATTCAAATTAATAATGTTCGGATATAATTTGCTGATAGGAAGAAACCGGAAACTACCTTGTTATCACAAGAGACTCGCGTGCTCTAGGGATTCATTTAACTAAACATGAATAGTACATTTCATTTACGAATATGCAGATTGCTTCCATAGTGCTTACAGGATCTAGTTGAGGTCTAATTAAAAGTGAAATAAAACATAAAATGTAGACTAACTTTTTTACTGTACCCACTCGAAAAAAATTTTCATTTGGATACAAATTTACCCAGGGTGAGAATTTCGTTCGATTTACCCTTTTTTAAATGATTAAATGAATTTTAACCTTTTTTAATTATGAGATCATTCAGTTTATAATGCATAATTTAAAAATCTTTTACTTCAAAAATTTTCCATTTTATTTTTTTATTTTTAAGCATAAATTTTTAATTCAAAAAATTTCAAAATGTAGTCTTGAAGACTTGAAAAATCGATAAGTAGAACCGTTTGAAAAAACTATTTTAATTTGAAAGTCTTAGTCATTTAAAAAAATGTAAATGCCCGATTGAAATTTTATAAACTATTTTGAATATGAAAATGGCCCTTGAAGGCTTTTATTAAGTTTTAAAAATTTTTTTCAGTCTAAAATATTATATTTTCAACCCATGAAATTAAGCAATTTTTAATTCAGAAAAAGAGTATCTATTTAATATTTGGCAATATTTGCGACTTTTCATTTAACCCTTAAACGGCCAAAACGCCACTACCGGTACACTGCTTTTCAACGGCCAATAACTAAGACTATTCGACACTAGAAAAAATTGAGACACAT
>NC_046664.1:75587000-75588911 GCF_010883055.1 Belonocnema kinseyi | reverse complement strand
TCATCGTACAGCAGAACTCCGAGGTCGAATCGTGCATTTTCGGCTTACATACGAACTCATAGTGGTAATCATGCACTTTCTGTTTTGCGGCTCCCAAACGGTGGGTATGGTGGGGGTAAATTTCATCCACGATCTGGCACCTGGCGGGGGACGATTCCCCTCGTGCGGCATCGTTGCGGCGTTTCAGGTCTGTGAGCTCTGCTCGCCACAGGCTGGTGTAACATGAGCTGCGCGGGGTGCGCGGGGTCTGCGGTTGTCACTCAGGCGAGCACTCAGCCGTGAAGAAACAAAAGCGGAGCTGGCTAAAATGAGTTAGATCCCACCCACCGTCAGCCCTAAAATCGGCGCTATAGAAGAGTTTCCCTGTACTTGAATACTCAAACAAAGAAGAAGAACTTTTAAGCACAAATTTTCATTTTCATTTAAAAAATGGTATTTCTACTAAAAGAGATGAATTTTCAAATCTAAAAGATAAATTTTGTGACAATAGTTGAATGATTTGTTAACAAAGATTTCAATTGACTTTTTACGATTAAAATAGGAATTTTTAAATAAGAAATAAGTTTCTATTAAAAAAATTGAATTTTCAATTCAAAAAGACGAATTTTTAACAACAAAAAATGATGAAAATATAACAGAATAATTGAATTCTCTACCAAATAGTTGCATATAATTGCACGAAACGTCGGCGAAATTCATAGTTTTTTAAACGATTCGAATGCGAAATAACTCTTTTTATCAAAATGAATTATCGTGAAAGCATTAAATCTATAATTAAGTTTTTATTTTATCTTTTTATAATTAAAATTAAAAATTTTAATTTAGTGCATGTTTAGGCAACATTGATCGGGGTACTATATTAACTTATATTTAAGTCAACTCAAATTCCTAAGATTTCAAGTAAAAATGTAGCGTTTTCAACAAAGTAGATGAATTTTTTCCAGCAGTTGAATTCTCAACCGAAAAGATTAATTTTCTATCAAAAAAGACAACTTTTCAACAAAATACATGAATTTTCAATCATATAGTTGATTGTTCAACTAAAAAAAGGGGGAATAGTTAAATTTTCGGTTAAAATAATTGATTTTTTATCAGAAAAAAAAACAAATTTGTTACCAAAGTGATAAATTTTAAACCAAAAGTCCAATTTTAAACTAGAAAAGATTCATTTTCAACGGAAACTCTAACGAAAATTTAAATAGTTCAATTTTCGGTTAGATAAAAAATAATTTATAACAAAAAAAAAACGAATTAAAAAAACTAGTCAAATTATAAAACATATTGTTGAATTTTAAACAAAAAGATTAATTTTCAACTAAAATAATGAATCTTGAACTAAAATAATTAAATTTCCGAGAACTCATCTCGTTCGAGCCGAAAAAATTTTGGAAATCTTTTAAAATCTTTTTAAATATTCTTTTTAAATAATTATTCAAAATGAAACATTACTTTCAATTTTTCTAGTAACCTGCAAAAACCTGCATTTTGTTTTAAATCATTTGTTTTGAAATATTTGGTTTCAATTTACGCATCTTAACCCTTAAACGGCCAAAACGCCACTACCGGGACACCGCTTTTCAACGGCCAATAACTAAGACTATTCGACACTAGAAAAAATTGAGACACATATATTTTTATTGCTTAAGATCTCCTCTTTCCGACAGTGCCAATGAAATTCCTCAAAAAATTTATTTATTATCCCAAAATGCAGTTTAAACAAAAAAAACGTGATTTTTCGTGCCTATTTTTTTTTAAACCATTTTCCAAAGCTTTTCGAGTCTGTAATTAACCTGGAATCTCAATAACCGTTGGAATAAATGTCTAAACTTTGAGAATCCATGGTTCAAAGATCGATTTTTCGTTTTAGTATTTTCAAAATGGTGTCTTAATGGCAAAATTTTTGTGAAAACA
>NC_046664.1:75569289-75586900 GCF_010883055.1 Belonocnema kinseyi | reverse complement strand
GATTAATTTTCTACCATAAAGACAAATTTATAATAAATCACATAATTTTTAACCAAATAATTAAAACAATGGATGTGATTAATTTTTACTTTAAAAAAAAAAACGAATTTTCTAGAAAACAGAACATTTTTATAAAAAATAGTTTAATTTTCTACAACGCAGTTGCATTTTCTACTCTGGAATGTAAATTTTATACAAAAAAGTTGATTTTTAATCAATCAGTTGATTTTTCAACAAAATAGTTACATTTTCATTTAAAAAATTTAATTTATACAAAAAAACGAAGTATTTTCAACTAAAATTATCAATAGTCGTGTAAAACAATAAATCGTCAACAAAAAATGTAATAGATAAAATAAAAAACAAATTATTTAAAATAAATATCTGTTGGATTTAACCAAAAAAATCTAATTTTGTACAAAATATTTAAATTTTATGCCCAATTGGTTGAATTTTTACCCAAGTTTAAAAAATACTTGAATTTTTAAATAAAAATTTGTTATTCAAAAAAGAAAGAAAATTTCAATGAAATTTTTGCATTTTCTATTCAAAAAGACGAATTTTTAAGAACAAAAAAAGATTAATTCTTAACTAAACATTTAATATTAGACTTTTTCAACCAAATAATTTATAGAATAGTGAGTGGCTTTTTCAATAAATATTGAAATTAATTTTTAATACTTTAAAAATATTAGGCTAGAAATTTGGCATTTTTCTTAAAAAATAGAGTTAATTTTTTTCACAAACTTTTTAATTTTTGATTATACACTTTTATAACAAAAAAACACTATTTAAAAAATATTTGCACTATTCGGGGGACTATCACTTTTTTTTTAATTTGTCCATTGCAACTAAAGGCATTTCGTACATCAAACTAAAAAACAAATTTAAGTAAAAATTACCAGAATTTTAAATGTTATTTTTGCTCACATTAAAATAATTTTAATTCAAACGAAAGTTATATTTTTTAGTTTTAATTTTTTTGTTAGTATTTAATGCCAAAAACTATTGGCAAATAAAATTTTTTTCTCAGTTGAATATAAATTTATGATGTTAACTATTTACACAAAAAGTTCTAAATTTTTATCACTACAACATGAATAATCAGTGAAAAATGCAGGATTACTGAAAAATCCCGCAAAATAAAATCCCCGAATAACGAAATTCCCCAATAATAAAATTTCCGAATAATGATATCGCAAATTATAAAATTAAATCTAAAATTAAAAAGATTTATTTTATTTTATTTATTTGACATCCTGATTGATTTTAATTGTTTATTTTAAATTTCATTTTGATCGAAAGAAATATGTTTTAAAATTGCTAGGCGCCATATTCGTATTTTTATTATACATTTATTCAAATACTCTTAGTTTTCAAGGAAACTTGCGAATAATTATGTAAAAAAATTACATAATGCGAGATATAAAATGCTTCGTAGAACAGTAGAAATATTTATTATTTCCGTAGTTCAAGAGTTAATTTTCCTCGTTTAAAAATAACCAAGTTCTTTCAACTCCTGGTTTTATTCAAGGCACGTAATGTAAAGAACTTTTGAACTAATTTTTGAAAAAAAAATTTTATATTAGGTTTAAAAATAATTAAAAAATTTAATTATTGGTTTTATTTTTTATTTTTATTAAAAAATTATTTTTAAATTTAAAAATAATAATCTTTGGGTTTAAATCAGCAAAACGTTATCTCGGAAATTTTTTAAACCAATTAGGACAAAAAATTTAAACAAATAACTTTATTTGAATATTATTTATTTATTTTTAAAACTAGAAACAATACAATTATAGGAAATGTCCCCCCCCCAAATTAAAAGTTTAATATTTTTTTTTAAATTTAAAAATAAATAATTATATATTGAAATTATATTAATATAAAAATGATTATGTTATTATTTAATATTTAAATCAATATGGGACTGAAAACTCCCGAAAAATAAAATTTCTGATTCTATAAAATTTCAAAATAATAAATTTTTTCGAATAATACAATTACCGAATTAGGAAATTCCCGACAGCTTATAATATTACCAAATTCGAAAATCCCCGAATTTAAACAATTAAATTTAGTTTACAAATATTAATTATATATTAAAAATACAATAATTGAATATTTTTATTCAAAAAATAATAATTTTTTATGTTTAAACATTCTAAATTTATTTATTGAATTTCAAATAACAATAATTGCAAAAAATGGTCATCCAGAAATATACTTTTTTTAATTATTGTTATTTTAAATTCGAAAAATAATGTTTGAAACTAAAAATTGAAAATAATTTTTTTATAAAAACATTTGACTATTTAATTTTTAGTAAATGTAAAATATTTATAAACAAATTCCAATTCGGCAATATTGTCAGCTGTTCGGGATTTTAGAATTCAGAAAAGAGACAACTGAAAAATCCCGGAAAAGAAAATTCCCGACACTGTAAAATTTGCGAATAATAAAATTGCCGAAAAATAAAAATATCGAATTGGAAAATTCCCGAATAATAAAATTCTCGAATATTAAAATTCCCGAATTATAAAATTCCCGAATTATAAAATTCCCGAATTACAAAATTTCCGAATAATAAAATTCACGACAGTTTATAATATTGCGGAATTGGAAAATTCCCGACAAAATTGACAAATTATAAAATATCCGAATTGGAAAATTCCCGAATATAATAATGACAATTTTTTATAAATATGTTTCATTCATTATAAATACAATAATGTTAAAAAATTATTTTATGTAAAATTATTATTATTTTAAATTCAAGCAATAATTTTTGAAATTTTAGTCATTAAAAATAGTTTTAAAAAATCATTATTGTATTTATTATCCATAAAACATATTTATAAAAAATTGTAATTGTTTAAATTCGTGAATTTTATAATTCTGGAATTTTATTGTTCGAGAATTTTCCAATTCGGCAATATTATAAATTGTTGTGAATTTTATTATTTGCGAATTTTTCTAATTGGCAATTTTATAGTGCCAGGAATTTTATTTTTTGTGATTTTTCAGTCGTTCCTTCAGGAATTTTTCAATTCGGGCATTTTACTATTTTGTTAATTTTCCTTGAAGCAGTTACTGAGAGTCTCTTTATTTAAATTAATATTAATATTCAATATTTGTTGCTAACAAAAAAGTCAAAGAAAAGCTGAAATTTTCAGAAAACCCGGCAGCTTTTAGTTATAAAAAATAATAAATTGTTTAAATAATTTTTTTGGTAATAATTTGTTTAAACAATTAGGTTTGCTAAATTCTATTAATTATTAACTCACTCTAATTGAAAAATGGAATACAAAAGTGGAAAATTTTATAAAAAAACAGCATATTTCTAGCATTATTCTAGGAGAATATTATAAATAATAATAAATTATTTATGTAAAATTTAATTCATGATTAGTTTGCTCTAATTCAGAAAAACCTCTATTTTAGAAGAATTCCAAATAATTGAAAAGAATTCAGGATAAATTATATCTTTTAAAAATTCAAACAAAAAATTAATTGAATTAAGTGGAATTGAATAAATTTAAAAGAATTAAAGTGAATTTAAAGAATGAAAGAGAATTTAAAAGAATTCAGGGTAAATTTATAAGAATTCAGGATGAATTAAAAAAATCCAAATCACTTCAAATCTTTGAAACCTTATTAACTTATAACTAAACAGTGAGTAATGACTATAAAATAATTCAAAAGAATTAAAATGAATTTAAAAAATTAAAAAGAACTCGAAAAAGTCTATTTATTTCAATAAAATTTGATTGAATTTAGACAAATTTATGGAAAATGAGAATAATTCGATGAAATTCATAAAAATTGAAGCTGAATTTAAAAAGCAACCCAAATAATTGAAAACAATTTAAAAATATACAAAAAATTAATTAAATTCGGTAAGTTTGAAATGAGTTTAGGAAAATTAAAAGCGAATTCAAAAGAATTTGATGAAATTCCTAAGAATTTTAGGTACGCTTACAATACTTCAAGATGAATTTAACAAAAAAATTTAATTAATTTAATTCGGTAAAATTGAGTGATTTTAGAATAATTTAAAAGAATTAAAAAGAATTCAAGATAAATTAATAAGATTTCAGGGCGAATTCCAAATAAAATTGCAAACAATATTTGAAAAATCATAATTTTTTTAAATCACCTAAAATATTTTAAATCACTTAAAATCTTTTTAAATCATTTGAAATTTTTTAAAAGAACAATTATATGAAAAAATATTTTCATACAAAAAAAATCATTGAATTAAGTAAAATTATGTAAATTTAGAGGAATTAAAGTAAATTGAATAAATCAAAAACATTCCAAAGAATTCAGGGTAAATTCCAAAAAAAAATTCAAATCTCTTCCATTTTTAAACCCTAAAAAATACCTCACTTTTCATGAATAAATTCTTTGAAATCTACTAATGTATGATAAAATCCCGTGAAATTACATGATATTTTCTGAAGTCTTAGAAAATACATTGAATTCCCCGGCAATCTTATAAAATCCTCTGAAATTTGTAAAAATATCCCTATCTTCCGAAATTTTAGAAAATTCTTTATCGTAAAATATTTTAAATGCTTTGAAATCTCTTCAAATTAATGAATTAATAAAAAAATTTTAATCTTTTAAAATTCGCTAAAGATTTTTAATTGAAAGGTTTTAAAATTACTCTAAAATTTTTTTAATTTCTTGAATTCATTGAAATCTGTTAAAAATTTCTCGGTATCTTTCAAAATATCCAGGAATATTTCAAAAGAATTTGAGAGAATTCAGAAATAGATTCATTTGAAAAAGTGCCTAAAAAGTGATATGAGAAAAAAGGGATTAATAGTAACTGTGTGCCAGCCCTGATTATTTTTTACAGTTACTTCTTACAAAAAATCCGTGATTTTTGCATTTTTTCAGAATGCCGTTTAAAGCACATAAAAAATTTTCCGGTTATTTCCCGGCTCGCAAACTTTTTTCACGGTCATAGAAATAAAAAAATTGGAACTCTAAACCTAATCAATGTTGCATTTAAACTAATAAAAATTGAGTTGCAATTTTTTTAAAGCAATTTTAAGCTAGAAATATTAAAAATTGTACGATTAAATTTTTGTTATAAACTAAAAACTTCTTGAATTAAAAGTTAAATTATAATCGTTTTAAATAGTTTAATCAACATTTTATTTCGAAATTTTGAAACATCTACATGTTATTTTACATTTATTTAAATTTTCAATTATTATTGATATTTTTTTTAGAACTTCTAAATATCTTTTATAATGATTCGAATTCTTCCTAAATTTTTGTTTAATCCTGTAAAATTAAAAATTCTTTTTTAATTTTGGAAATCTTTTTAAAACTTTTAAATATTCTCTTAAAACTATTTCTTCAGAATAAAGTGATTTTCAATTTTACCAGGAATATTAAGAAAATGCTTTTTATTTTTTTGAAGCCTTTCATAATTCTTAAAAAGATTCTAGATTTTTTGTTTAAAATCTGCAAAAATCTGTATTTTGTTTTAAATTAGGCCGTTTTTTAAATTAATTTTGCATTTTTTAAAACTTCTAAATTTTTTTGAATAGAACAATTGAAATTGTAACGTTCAAATATGACCCTAAAATGGAAAAAACTACATTTTTATATATTATTGTTACTTTTTAGCAATTTCCATCATCTTTTTCATTAAAATAATTGCTAATGGACAACTTGAATATCCCCCATGCCTTTCTAAACAATTTTCAAATATTTAAACAAATGTCAATTGTTTAAACAATTATTTATTTCCAAAAAATGTAAAAAATAATCGTATTTTCTGATTGAAATGTAATATTTTATCATTGTTTGGGGTAGTAAATTAAAAAAAAAAGATTATGTAATTATTAAAACAATTATTGTTTATTTTCAAAATTTCTAAAAATTGATCGTGAGATGTCCAATTTGGTTCAAATTGGTATCCTATGTCACTTTTTGTTGAATAATTACATAATTTTGATACATTTCTTCTGATGTTTAACAAATCTCTATTTTTTTAAACAATTGAAAACTGGTGAATGTATTCTTTCTATACACTATACAGTCAGAAACATAATAGTATGTATTCTATTTTATTTGATTTTTTATCTATCGAAAAAAAACTGCTGAAACAAATAAAGATTCTTTAAAAAAATCTAAATTTATTAAACATGAAAAGAAATGTATCAAAACTACGTAATTATTCAACAAAACGTAGCACAGGATACTATTTTCAAAAGAAAGTTGATATCTCTGGCTCAATTTTTAAAAAAAATTGAAAATGGACAATAAATAATTATTTAAATAATTACATAACGTTTTAAGAAAAATTGTCTACTCCAAACAATGACAAACAATTACATTTCAATCAGAAAATACGATTATTTTTTTTTAATTCTTTGGGAATAAATAATTGTTTAAATAATTCACATTTGTTTAAACAATTAAACATTGTTTAAAAAGTCATGGGAGGTTGAGGGTGGGTTGAAAATAAAAGTTATTAGTATAGAGTTCAATTTTTCGAAAATTTAAAATTTCCCCATGTTCATTAAATGGGATTTTGAAATGACCGGAGGCACATGTTTGCATGGCAAACTTTTTTTGCATGCTAGAATTATCCAGCGAAAAATTTCATCTATCAGATATATGGGATTGGCACCCCTAACACATCCCCACGAGTACCTGAAAACTACCCTTAAAACCAAAAATGTCAAATCTTGATGAAATCGACTTTTTGAACACTTTATTCTCGTCTTTTTTACTTAAAATTATTAATATTGGTTTAGTGAAATATTTATTATTATTGGTTAATTACTTTTTAATTATTGAAACAAATGGAATTGGTTTAAATAATTTTTTTCTCGAAAATTCGTTATTTCCTCTAAAAATTATTACTATTAGTCTAGTTCAATATTTATTAACGTTGGTATATTAATTTTTTATTATTTGAGCAAATGTAATTTGTTTAATTCTTAAAGGGCATACTGGGTGTAGAACACCCAGCGACTTATTTGCGCTTTAACAAAACGTATCAAATTCAAGAAAATGGAACATATGACGCCAGATTAACAAATGACATGAAAACCTATTTTTCTATATAATTTTCACATAATTTTGATTTTTATAATTTTTACGCGCATTTCAAGATCAATAAAATTGTTTAATCACGCAAAATATGATGTTTCATTTTTCATTAAATTGAAGCTTTTATTTTCTAGAATAAATACCTTCTTTGGAACCAACACTAAGATTAATTTTATTTTTGAAGCGCCGTATCTCGGAAGTATTCAAGTAAAAGAAGTAAAAATATTCAAAACTTAAAAAGCTTTGTATTTTAGAGTGAAATAAGTTATTTATTATTATTTTTTTTTCAAAAAGGATTTGTTTTTAACTACTTTAAATTTCAAAAACTGATATGAAACCTTTTTCTCCTTAAACTAGATAGATTATACATCATTAATTGATTTTCTTGTAAAAAACTATCCAATACCGTCGGCACAGCACACGTTTGAATACACTTGGGTGAATAATACCCAGTATGCTCTTTATGTAATTTTACGGAAGTGTCCCTTTTAAGGGTTAAACAATTTTTTTCGGCAATTCTTTTTTTCCTTCAAAATTATTACTAATGTTCTAATAGAACATTTATTAAAATTATTTCACTATTTTTCAATTTTTTAAATAACAAATTATTAATATTTCGCCAGGGGAATATTTATCAACATTGTTCGATTTTTTTTTTAAATAAAAATTATTACTTAAATATTACTGAGAAATATTCCACTAGACCCACAGCAATAATTTTTATTTTAAAAAATCGAAACCAAATTATTTTAACAAATTCCATTTGTTTAAATAGTAAAAAATTAAGTAACCAAGGATGATAAATATTCTACTAGGCCAATATTAATAATTGTAAGGAAAAAAAACAGGGTGGCCGTTTTAATTGATGAAAAAAATTCCCGGTAATAAACGATGCACGTTAACATTTTCAATAGTCTAAATTAAAGAATCAAGCAATGAACTTTAAAATTTTTCAAAATTATATTATTTGAAATAATTTTAAGCTAGACACATTAAAAATTGAAAAATAATTTTTTTAACTTAACAGTTCTTAAATTAGAAGTTAAATTATTTTTATTTTAAATAGTCTAGGCGTCCTTCAAAAGCTTTAAAATTTTATTTCAAAATCTTGAAAAATTTAAAAGTAGTTTTAAATTTTTCCAAATTCAAAATCATTTTTGAATTTTTAGTCAGAACTTTTAAATGTATTTCAAAATTAATTGAATTTTTTCTATAACTTGTAGAAAATCCTGTAAATAAAAAAAAATAAATTTGAATTTATAAATAATAATAGAAAACTTATTATTTGTAAAAATATTAGAGTAATATTAAGAGATATTTAGAAGTTTTAAAAAGATTCGAATTAAATTTAGAACTTGAAATAATTTGAAATACTTACAGCCGTATTTAAAATGAAATTTAGATTTTTGTAGATTTGAAACAAAAAATTTAGAATTTTGAAAAACTAGAAAAGAATAAAAATTTTCTCAAGATTCTTAGGAAAATTGAAGATGATTTTTCACTTTGAAAAATTATTGTAACAGAAAGTTTAAGAAGATTTTAAGAGATTTAAAAAATGACCAAAGATGAACATGGAAGATTTTAAGGATTTTATTTAATTTGCTGAATTTTCCAAAATTGTAGGAAAATTTTAATTAATTTTAAACTATATTTATAAGTTCTGAAAAAAATATTAACACATTTCGTTTAAATTACTTGAAATAATTTCAAGTTTTTAATTAATTTTGAATCTTTTCGAAACTTCTACATATCTTTTAAAATTACTCAAATTTTTTCTACAAATAATAAGTGTTCAATGATTATTTATGCTAAAGATTGAAAGCTTTCTATGTAAAACAATTCAGTTTCAAATTGTTTTCTTTTAAATATTTGGTTTCAATTTTCTCGTCTTAAATGAACAGTGAAGTATTGCTAAATATTAAATACTTATTCTTTTTTCATTAATTATGACTATATTATTATGCATTTATTTTTAATTTGAAAATAGTAAAACGCACGTTTACATTTTTAATAGCTGACAAAATTAATAGAAATAACATATCAATAAATTTATTAATTAAATTTAATATAAAAAAATAATATAAAGGAATACCTGAAACTATGAATTAAAAATATATTATTGACAAATCATGAAATTTTGTATTGAAAAAAAATTATTTATTTATTTATATTTATAAAAATATATGATTAAAAATATATTTATTTTTTATATTTTTAATATTTTAATATTTTAATTTTATTTATTTATTTTATTTTAATTTAATATTTAATATTGTTAATATATTTAAAATTATTAAAAATATTAAACATATATTTATTTATATAAAAAAATTCAACTTCAAATGCTTTTAGTGTTTGATTGTTTAAATCCTCAAAACTGCATTTTAATTAATTTAAAAACTGTTTAAATTGAACTTGGGCATATTTTTATTCTGAAAATTCGTAAAATTTCCGGTTTCCTGGTCCGGCGGTCACCTTGTTTTTTATTTTTAAAAATCTTCGATTTTAAAAACTTCTAATTTTTAATTTTTTAACCTTTAAAACTGCATTTTAAAATTCTTTAAATTAAAATATATGCTTAAAAATTAAAATCTAAAATGGATCATTTTTAAAGTGAAATATTTTGGAATTAAGCATTCTGAAGGAAATGATATAATAATTTATAAAAATCACAGGTTAGGAAATTATTTTAAAACGGTTAAAATCAAAGTTGAACAAAATTTTTATTCTAAAAATGTTGTAAAATTCCCTGTCAAAAAATAAATTCACTGTCATTTCCCGGTTTTCCCAGGTCCCATAAAATTCCCGGTTTTCCAGTCTAGCGGCCACTCTGAAAAACAGAATATAGTGTTGAAAACGTTGATTTCATGAAGAATTGACATTTTTTGTTTTAAGGGTAGTTTTGAGGTACTCGTGGGGGTGTGTTAGGGGTGCCAAGCCCATATATTTGATACATGAAATTCTTCGTTGGATAATTCTCAACAAGCCCCCATACTTTCCTGTCAGATTTTTTTGAACCCTAAAAAATTATTCCAAAAACTCAAAGAAGTGATTTTTCCCCACGCATGTTAAAATCGAAAAAATGAGGGAATTTCTTTTTTCGAATCTGGAATGAAATTGGGGGGGGGGGGGGGGGGGGGGGGATCGGTGCCCTCTAAAAAAAGCGTTTTTGAGCCACCTTAATATAAATATATGCATCCATATGTGCATATGCATATATATTAGGGTGTTTAAAAAAAATTTTTTTAATGGTATTGAAAAGTCGGAAGTACATATAAAAACCAAAGTTCTGGCGCCTTTTAGAGCCCTTGATATTAATATTAAGGGCATGTGATACTTACAGTTTCCCTGGCTTTTTTCCACAAAAATGAAAATGTTTAAAAACTGAATTCGGAGATGCTATAAAATATCATAAGGGACGTCCCCGGACTCTTTTTTGAGGGATAATAACAAAAAAATGCTATGCATTATTTTGAGGTTACGTCGTTTTTCATCTCTGCCTTTCCGATAATCTGGAAATTATTTATGAAATAAGCTTTTTTGATTAGCTACAAACAAGGTTAGTTTCTTGAGATTAGTTACTATGTTTATTTATAAGTCCAAAGTTTTCGGTGAAAAATATTGTGTAGCTTGGAAGTAACGCTCGGGTGAATTGTAACAGACATAACCTCGAAATATACACGCACGTTGTTAGCAATATCAAAAATTTGTTGATAAAAAAACACGAAAAAAGTGTGTGGGGACGTTCGTTAGCATGTTCGCTATCATTTCCCAGATTCTGAAGGCAAAATATTTCTTATCCTAGGAATAAAGCCGGGGGAATCTAACACTGAAAAAATCGATACTATTTCCTAAGCGCCATGCAAATTAATCACATTTTGCTAAATTAAAACTTTTTTAAATTAACCCACAAAAAAAGTGTGTGGGGACGTCCGTTAGCATGTTCGATATCATTTACCCAAATTTTTAAGACAAAATATTTATTATTCTAGAAAAAAAAGCCGGGGGAACCTAAAACTGGCAAAATCGACCATTTTCTAAGTATCACATGCCCTTGAGGTTTGCTTCTATTCATTTGTAATTTTTCTATTTAAATAAGACGGACAAATTTTATTTTTATTTTTGAATTTTAATTACTTCGGAATGGCTTGTTTGCGCAACAAAGAAACAAAAAAGAAAAAAAAGCGTTTGAAGGTCAAAGTTCCTCAGATGAACCGTTTCAAAGATATCTGCGATCAAAAATAACACTAATTAAAAATTGCAAATGTTTTCAAATAAAACTACAAAAAAATATCATACTCTATATTTATATATATATATTTTTGTAAAATCACTTATTTTTTATTATAAAGAATTAATTGTTCAATAAAATTTTTTAGTATTATTTAAATGGAAAAATTACAAATGAATAGAGGCAAACCTTAATATTAATATTAAGGGCTCTAATAGGCTTACAAATTGTTTTTTTTATATGTACTTTCAACTTTTCAACATCATAAAAAAAAATGTTTTTTTCTAAACACCCTGATATACCCTAATATATATAGATAAAGAGGAAACGCAGAGATGTGATCCCTAGAATTACCTACACATTTCTCCGCTAAATCTTGGCTCTGCTGCTGAATATAATATATAATCCCGCAATTAATCACGCGCTGAATAAACTGCAACGCTTGCAAAGCTACCGCACATTACTCAACAAATTCAACCGAAAACTAACAAATCCTGACATTGTTGCAGGTTCCTAACCACTTGCAAATGAAGCAGATCAAGTAGAGAAACCGTAAATTCGTTCCGATGGAAAAGTGGAGAAGCAAAAGCAAAACGGTTCCAAAAACGGACAGTCTTTTGCCTCCCACTCGACGGCAGACCGACGTAGAGCCTTGCTCAGTCGAGAAGAGAAAGGGAAAGAGATGGACAATCGGTGGATTTTTCAAAAAAATTTCAAATCGTGAGAGCGATCTCTCCTCTAGCGAGGATGCCTCCAGCATTCACACGCCTGTTTTAAGGCGGAAGAAAACCAAGAACATTCTCAAGAGCAAACCTGCTCGTCGTGCCATTCGATCGTCTTTGCAAACCAAAAAAGATCTCGATTTTGAATACACGAGAGGCAAGCCATCCGACCCGAATCCCTTCATTTTTTCACCCCTCGAATCCACCCCTCTTTATCATGAATCCATGTACTCTCGGAGCAGCGAAGGTTCGCTCGACGGGTCTAATAAGAAGTTTCGCAAAGACAAGATGAAAGCTCGAGTCGAGGCGAAAAGGGACAAACTCTGCATAAACAGTAGTACCGATGAGAGTGCGAGCGAATCTAGGCCACAGAATGGGATGAAGAATGATGTCTGTCTGCGAAGGAGAAGAACTGCGAGAGCCGAGCGATTCATAAAACGATTGTGCAAAGACGAGAATGGATCTCTGAAACCGATTACGTCCTCGCAAGATTTCGATCAGATAAGCGACGCGAACAGTCGTTTCTCGCAAGATAAATGGTCGGATAAAAATTCGCAGATTTTTTCGTCGCCAAACACTCTACCCAAATATCATTCTCGCTCACCTCCCGCGATAGATTATCAGCTTGAAATCCAGGAGGCGGAAAATCCGCTCGTTAGGCAAACGCTTCAATATTTCTCGGACTTTGACAAGAGTGTCAACTTTAACGAGAACAAGGCCAACAACTTACGAGAGAAAAAGAAACTCGACTCCCGTCGCCGACAGACCCAGCAAATATTCCCAGTGACAACGAATTTCGACGTCGTTCCCGATAAAAAGTCAAGATCTCAGGAGGATATTTATCAGGATCATCTTCCGGTTTTCGAGGCGAAAGTTTCGCAACAGGTTCGAAAGTCTTACGTTTCTCCTTACGAGTATTCAAAAATAGATCACAAAGAGAATGCCAGATTCAGTAATTGGAGACCAGACAATCAGTTTTATCTTCCGAAGGAGGAGGGCATCTATTCCCGGATTCGCTCGCCAACTCAAAGGTCCGAAATTGTCTTCAAATCTGAATTGAAAACCCCGTCACGATTGTCGCCGGCTGAGCGCAATCTTGAGGAAAGAAGTCTGCGAGAAAAAGAATTGGAAAAGAGAAGTTCGAAGAATTTGGAAGAAGCTCTCTGCGAGCTGGAAGCAATCTACAACAGTCTTCAATTGGGCGACGAGGATCTTCTCGAGAGAGCGGAAAAAAGGAGTATGGAAGAGTACAGCAACAAAAAAATCGAGCATATACTCAGCGATTTGGAACGGAACATGAATTACGCCAATACAAAAGCAAAGCCGTCAGAAGCTGAGCCCAATATTATAAAGGACGATATGGCCTACAGAAGACTCAAATCTTCAAGTCGACCCACTTCCGATGGACATGCTATCTTGTCAAATATCAGTTACCTCATAACTTCGCCGCTTGCCGCTCGACGGGATTCCTACATCGATTCAAAGCCAAAGGTCCGAAGAAGGGAACCAGATGTGACTCTCGATGATGTTGTCTTCCGGAATTTGCATCATGCGAACAACACTTTAAAAGTTCTCGAGCCGCAGCCGCCTTTTGGAATTCCTCTCGGGCCAATCACGGGCGCCACTGAAAGTGACTATCTTCACAGAAAACCTTCGAAATCCGAACGCCGGTCGATTTATCTGCCCAGATGTGAACCCGACATCGTCACGGATGATCTGGCTTTTCGAAATCTGCGCAAAGATGCGCTGGACAAGAGTGTCACTGATGAGAAGCAGAATTGGGAGCGACCATCGGCCTTTGTCGCGAAGAAAAAGCGCGCTGTGCGATCGCTCTCGGCAAATCTCTACAGTCTGATCAACAGAGAGGTAGGTGTGGATGAAACAGAATTGGATTCCGAAAGCACAAATGGAATTGAAGGCAGAGTTTCGGATGACAGTCTCGACATCAATGGGAATAAGCCTGTGCTGGAGTTGAAAATCGAGCAGGATCAGACCGTTTCAAAGGATGTGGGACCTTTCACAGAGCAGGAGATTTCCGTCTACAGGAAACTATGCCAGGAGCTGGAGAATTTGGTCGATTCGACGAAATCTTTTGAACCGGAATCGATTGCAACGGACTCTCGTCCAAATCCCGTGGAGGAGAGGATAGGTCAGGGTCGATTGGAGAAATTAGAGTTTGGCGGGGAGAATCCGGCTGAGAATGATATTGATGAAATTGGAAATGAAATAACGAGCTTGCGGGAAAAATTAACGAATTTTGTCGCCTCGAATGAGGATCGTGCTGTGTCTACCAAAGAAATTGAAGATAAGATAATTAGTAAGAATGTGGAGAAGACGAGGGAGGAATTTTCTCTGGCTCCTGTGATTAATAGAGCTGACGAGTCTAATTTTGTCGAAGGTGTGAGCGATAAGGCAGTTGGTTCGAGAGAGGGTTGTGATTCGCAGGACGCATTGGTGAGCGAAGGTGAGAATTTGAGTTTTAGAGAAGCTAAAGCTAGAGAAGTTTTTAATTTTTTGTGTAATGCTGATTTATTGTTACTAACTGTAAAATACGTTTGTTATGTTACTAATCTGATAAAAGCTCATTTCTTTTTACTGCTCGCCTTTTTCTGTGTGCTATTATTAGCGATTACTACTACGATGCCATGAAGGAAAAATTGTGCGATGTGTCTACTAGATGTTATTTCACTGATAGTGTTGTTGGCTTTCTGCGAAATTCTAGTTACGATTATGATAATGATAATATATATATTTTTTGTTTTTGTTTTATAAGAATCCTTCCAAGTTGATTAATAATACTAATGTCCTAGGTGCGGACACTACTCTTACATGACGAGAAGCGTTCTGAACGAGTATATTGTAAAACACTTTACACACCCTCGAGTGATGAGTGACGTCAGGTTGATTTTGTAAAATTAGAAATTATGATGGACTGTTGAAAAAACTGACTTGTTGTTAATTTTAATAAAGTTTACTGGTTATAAGCGTTTTTGTCCAAGGTGATTATATTCGTTTTTTTTTTAAATTTAAGTTCTAATAAGCAATAGTAACACCGACACACCAAAAAAAGTGGTCTGTCCGGCGACTGAATCAGTAGATCTGTTTTTTTTTTTTTTTTTTGGTCGCTGAATCCGAATCCGGGGTTCAAATAACATATTTCTTTCGAAAAACACAAAAATAGACAGTAATTTTTAATTTTTCGCAGGGGGTTGATTTCGGAAGTTAAAGGTTGGTTTTGGGAAATTTTTTTTGCGGATTTCAAGAGCCCAAAATTCTGGTGGAATTTGATTTTTTTTATTCAGTGATTTTGAGAAGTGGAGGTGCTGGGTTAATGTAAGCTGGCACCTTCGTAAGAAATATATATATATTTTTTAAATGTATAAAAGAGCCCAAAAATTTTAATTGACGCCAAAATTCGAGCAAAGTAAGAGATTAAAAGTTTTTCAATTTTAATCAAACGTTCAGTAACTTTGTACGATAGTTTAAGGGATTCGGTAACCCAAAAAACATATATAAATAGTAATAAAGTCCACTAAGCATAAAAAAGTTTTTTTTTATTTAAAAAATGAAGAAAAAATCACTGATTACGGCATTTTCCGTCTGTTTTTTTAGTTTTTAAGACAAACGATTGCCTGCATGGGTTATTTTGACCTCAAATTTGAATTAAGCGACCAAAAAACAGATATGGTGATTAAGTTCACTAGACGTACTTTTTTTTTATCATCTGAAAAATAAAGGAAAAACCACCACTTTTGGTATTTTCCGGCTAGTTTAGAGTATTAAAGACAAACTACGATCTAGTTGGGTTATTTTTACCGCGAAATTGGATTAAGCGACCAAAAAAATTATAAAAGTATGGTAATTAAGTTTAATAAACGTTAAAAGTTCCATTTTTACCAAAAAAATACGGCCAAAATTGCTGATTTCGTCATTTTTACGTTTTTCAGTAAAATATGAAACAACTGTTATTTGGACCCCGAATACGGATTCAGCGACCCAAAAAAACATAAATGTCAGTTACATGTACTGGTCATGAAAAAATATATTTTTTTTTTACAAAAACATACCCGAAAAATCGCAGTTTTCGTCGATTTTACGTTTATTTTTGCGTTTTTCGAGAAAAAATGAGTCAACTAAGTCATTTATACCCCGAATTTGGATTCAGTGACCCAAAAAAAACATAAATATGTTCGTTATATCCATCGGTCATGAAAATATGTATTTATTTGTGGCAAAAATATACCCGAAAAATCGCAGTTTTCGTCGATTTTACGTTTATTTTTGCGTTTTTCGAGAAAATATGAGCAAACTAAGTTATTTACACCCCGATTTCGGATCAAGCGACCCAAAAACAATATAAATATGTTTGTTGCAAAAATATACCGAAAAATATTTGTTTTCGTCGATTTTACGTCTATTCTTGCGCTTGCGAAAATATATGAGATAACTGGGTTATTTTGACCCCGAATTCGGATTCAGCGACCCAAAAACAATTTAAATGTGTTAGTTATATCCACCGGTTATGAAAAAATATTTTTTTTTTTGTAAAAATATACCCGGAAAATCGCAGTTTTCCTCGATTTTACGTCTATTCTTGCGTTTTTCGAAAATATATGAGCTAACTGGGTTATTTAGACCCCAAAGTCGGATTCAGCGACCCAAAACCCAGATAAATATGTTTGTTGCAAAAATATACCGAAAAATCGTTGTTTTCGTCGATTTTACGTCTATTCTTGCGCTTTTCGAAAATATATAAGCTAACTGGATTATTTTGACCCCGAATTCGGATTCAGCGACCCAAAAACCATTTAAATGTGTTAGTTATATCCCCCGGTCGTGAAAATATTTATTTTTTTTTTGCAAAAATATACCCGAAAAATCGCAGTTTCCCTCGATTTTATGTCTATTCTTGCGCTTTTCGAAAATATATGAGTTAACTGGGTTATTTAGACCCCGAATTCGGATTCAGCGACCCAAAAAGCCATATAAATATGTTAGATATATCCACCGGTCATGAAAAAATATATTTTTTTGAAAAAATATACCCGAAAAATCGCAGTTTTCGTCGATTTTATGGTTATTTTTGCGTTTTTCGAGAAAATATGAGCTAATTGGGTTATTTCGACCCCGAATTTGGATTCAGCGACCCAAAAAACATATGAATATGTTTCTTGCAAAAATATACTGAAAAATTGTTGTTTTTGTCGATTTTACGTCTATTGTTGCGTTTTTCGAAAATACATGAGCTAACAGGGTTATTTTGACCCCGAATTCGGATTCAGCGATCCGAAAAATATATAAATATGTTAGTTATATCTACCGGTCATAAAAATATTTTTTGTTTGTTTGCAAAAATATATCCGAAAAATCGCAGTTTCCCACGATTTTACATCTATTCTTGCGTTTTTCGAAAATATATGAGCTAACTGGGCTATTTAGACCCCAAAGTCGGATTCAGCGACCCAAAACCCAGATAAATATGTTTGTTGCAAAAATATACCGAAAAATCGTTGTTTTCATCGATTTTACGTCTATTCTTGCGCTTTTCGAAAATATATGGACTAACTGGATTATT
>NC_046664.1:75563554-75569189 GCF_010883055.1 Belonocnema kinseyi | reverse complement strand
CTCGATTTTACGTCTATTCTTCCGTTTTTCGAAAATATATATATACCCAACAACCATATAAATATGTTTGTTGCAAAAATATACCGAAAAATCGTTGTTTTCGTCGATTTTACGTCTATTGTTGCGTTTTTCGAAAATATATGAGCTAACTGGGTTATTTTGACCCCGAATTCGGATTCAGCGACCCAAAAAATATATAAATATGTTAGTTATATCCACCGGTCATGAAAATATATATTTTTTTTTGCAAAAATATACCCGAAAAATCGCTGTTTTCGTCGATTTTACGGATACTAGAAGTTCATACGCGCGCTTGGCGTGCGACTTACTGATTTACTTGCAATTATTTTATTTATAAATGAAGTTTAATATGATACCGAGATATTCATTTTTGCTTTAATAACTTTTATTTGTGCACGGCTCCGCACGGCTACCGTCAAAAGATGCATAATAAATTATTGCGCAACACTAAACATTTTTATGCAAGTTTGGAAAAAACATATAAAATATTGGTGCATACAAATTTTCATAGAACATCATGGTAAATAATCTTAAATCGAGAAGAGTCCAATTGTCAAGCCATTTCGAGCGCCCCTAGAACTTGGATGTGTGACCATCTACGACGTACGACCGAGTTTTGTACTCGAATTTTGAAAACCTGGCTAAACTTTGCAGTTTTCATCTCATCTGGCCAAATGTTTAGTCAACTGAGAGTTATTCGAATAATTTCCTTTGTAGCCGCATTGTCATCAAATTGTACTATAATTCATACAGACTATTATGAAATTACTGGAAGAAATTAATAAAAAGAAATAATTACTGAAACTAATAAAAATTAAAGTTTTTACCATCATACAGTTTTCATTTCTTTTTTAACTCTTATTAAATATATAGTGCATACATTTTCTTATAAAAACTAATTTGTTTAAATTGTGCAAATGGTTCAAAATCTAAAAAACAGTCAAGTTCTGAATTTGTTTATGAAATTTATTTTAATAATAAATAATTAGTGTAAATTTTCAAAGTGTCGTAGTGAAAAGTGATTGGAAATACATTCTTTGTTAATTCCGTAAACAAATTAAGCCTATTCTTCAAAAAATGCCCAAACTCTTAATTTGCTCATGAAAGTAGTTTAAATAATAAATTATAAAAAGTTGATTATTATAATTAATCGGAAAGATGTTTTTAGTTGAATTTGTAAAAAAAACTGATCCTTTCCTTTTTTAAATATCCAAATTCTGAATATCTTATGAAGGTTCTTTAAATAATTAATAATTCTTGCAAATTTCCAAATAACATAGGAAAGATTCATAGCAAAAATAATCCTCGTTAACTTCGTAAACAAATCGTGTTTATTGATTGAAAAATACCCTTACTCTCAATATGTTTATGAATATTGTTTAAATGAATAATAATCATTACAAATTTACAAGGTATGGTGGGAAATGATCATCGAAAGACATTCTTAGTTCATTTCGAAAACAAACTATGCGTCTCACTTTAAAAATAGCCAAACTAAATTTGTTGATAAACATTTTTTAAATAATTAATAATTGTAAATTTTCAAAGCATCAGAAAAAAATCATTGAAAAGATATTCTTAGTTAATTATATTAAAAATAGAACCTACTCGTAGAAAAAAACCAAACTCTTAATTTTTCAATTGAAATTGTTTCAATAATTAATAGTTCCTGTAAATTTACTAAGCAACATTGAAAATTGTCATCGAATGGACCACCCTAGTTGATTTCGAAAACAAATTGACTCGTAGGATAAAGGCCAAACTCTTAATTTTTAAATTAAAATTGCTTAAATAATTAATAGTTCTTGTAAATTTCAAAAGCAACCTAGAAAAGTCATCCGATAGAAATTTTCAGTTTACTTCGTAAACAAATTCACTCGTAGAACAAAGGTTAAACTCTTAATTTTGCAATTGCAATTCTTTAAATAATTAATAGTTGTTTTAAATTTGCAAAGCAACATAGAAAGAAGTTATCAGATAGACATTCGTCGACTTTACGTTTATTTTTGCGTTTATCGAGAAAATATGAGCCAAATAAGTTATTTAGACCCCAAATTTGGATTTAGCGACCCAAAAAACATATAAATATGTTAGTTATATCCACTGGTCATGCAAATATATATATATATATATTTTTTTTTAAATATACACAAACAATCTCTGTTTTCGTTGATTTTACGTCTATTCTTGCGTTTTTCGAAAATATATGAGCTAACTGGGTTAATTTGACCTTGATTTCAGATTCAGCGGCCCAAAAAAAACATATAAATATATTAGTTATATCCACCGGTCATAAAAATATGTATATTTTTTTTGCAAAAATATACAGGAAAAATTTCTGTTTTCGTCGATTTTACGTCTATTCTTGCGTTTTTCGAAAATATACGAGCTAACTGGGTCATTGTGACCCCGAATTCGGATTCAGCGACCAAAAAAAAAAACATAAATATGTTAGTTATATCCACCGGTCATGAAAAAATATTTTTTTTTTGTGCAAAAATATACACGAAAAATTTCTGTTTTCGTCGATTTTACGACTATTCTTGCGTTTTTCGACCCAAAAAACATATAGATATGCTTGCTTAAGTCCACCAGACATGAAAATATTTTGTTTTGCAAAAATATACACGAAAAAACGTTCTTTTCGTCGATTTTACATCAATTTTTGCGTTTTTCGAGAAAATATGAGCCAACTGTGTTATTTTTACCCCAGATTCGAATTAAAATTAATAAGTAATTGGGCGACAATTTAGCTCTCTTTTGTTGATGAAAATTGATCTTTCTCATTTGAAAATTCACCTTTTTTAGTAGAATTTTTATTTCACTTGAAGAAAAATGCAACTGTTTGGCTGAAAATATAATAATCTTGTTAAAGTCATACGTTTGGTTTAAAAATTCGACTATTTAGCGGAAAATTAACTTATTGTTTACAATTCTTATTTTGGTGTTGAAAAGTGAATTGGAATTTTCTTTAGATGAAAATTGAACTATTTTTTGTTTTTAAATTCATCTGTTTAAGAAGAAATTACATCTTTCTTAAATAAAAATGCCACTGTTCGTTTGAAAATTCAACTCTTTTTTTAAAGGCTGTCTTTTTGATTTTAAAATTCACCAGCAGTAAAAATTACTTGTTTGATTGTTAATATTTTGTTACTGAAAAGAGGAATAAAATCCTTTCTGGATGAAAATTCCAATATCTTAAAACACGTTTTTTACGTTTAAGATTCATCTGTTTTAAGAGTAATTTCGTCTTTCTCGGATAAAAATTGAACTGTTTGGTTGAAAATTAAACTATTTTGTCAAAAAGTCATACTTTTTCGTAGAAAATTCTACTGTTTTGTTGAGAATTTAATTATTTCGTAGAAAATTGACTTTTTGTTTAAAATTTATAGTTTAGTGTTGGAAAATGAATTGAAATAGTTTTTGGATGAAAGTGCAACTTCAAAAAAGACTTGTCTCTGTATTAGTATAAATGTCATCTTTCTTGGTCAAAAATGAAACTATTTGGTCGGGAATTTTCAAATTTTAACAAATTCCGAGCTAGTACTAGAAATTGTAGAAAAGGAACAAAATTTTGAATTGAAACAGGAAATTTTTCCAAAGAATTCTAATTCTGAGTTGAAGCCGAGAATTTTCAACCAATTCTGAGTTAAAACTGGTATTTATCCAAAAGAATGATAATTTTTCTTGGAGTAGGGAATGTTTAAATTCAAAGAAATTTCGAGCTGGAATAGGGAATTTTTTAATAGAATTATTTCTAATTTTAAGTTTAAATGCGATATTTAAAAAAAATTAAAATCATGAACATGGAATTTTAGAAAAAAATTATATTTCTTAGAATTACTTGACATGGGGAATTTTCAAAAATAATTTAAGTTATGTGGTTAACAAAATAATTTTTGGAAAATAATTAAAATTCCGAATTTCAACAGGGAATTTTCCATTTTCAACTAATTCTGAGCTGGAATTAGAATTTAAAATTGCCTGAGATGGTATAATTTTTGAATTTTTTAAATTTATTGATTGATTCTTCAATTTAGAGGATTTAAAATGATAACTGCATTCAATTGAAAATTGCTCAGTTCAATGAAACCGTGAAAAATTGTTGCGAACCGGGAAATGACCGGGAACTTTTTTCTTTGATTAACTTTTAAACTGCTCACTTCCTAATATACCTTCAGATATTTTTGGCTAAAGAAAATAATGAGTTGTGTTGAAACAATGCAAAATAGGAAAAAAATATCTTCAAAGCCTCAGTGATAATTTAAGTATTTAAAAAAAATGCTTTAAAAAAAACGTAGACAATCGGGGAAGACTCGTGAAGCTCCTTGGGTATAAGATACCCAATGTGCAGTTTAAGGGTTAAAACGGCTACCCTGGTAATGGATTCTAAGCCCTCTCTAAGACCCCTGTCGTCACAAAATATTTCTCCACCCACTCGCCCTCCCTCTACTGTCGTAGTATACGTAATTTTTAGTTTCCAGAATTGTTTTGCTAGTTCATTTTCAAAAATTCCATGATTTTTCCTTGACTAATTTTTTATTTTCTTTGATTATGAATATTCAAATACCACAATTTTAATCTTGTAATATTTTTACATTGAATCTTTTATACACGGAATAAAACAGTATTTCAGATACAAATTTAAAATTTTATAAATTTATTTTAAACAAAACAATGCCTTTTCTACTATAGAAAATGGTTTTTTAACAAAATACTTTAATTTTTAACAAAATAATTAAATTTTGAACATTATAGTAAAGTTAAATTTGCAAACTCAAAAGATAAATTGCCAACCAAAAAGTGTCATAGTTTATATTGTAATCCAAAATGATTAAATGTATGCAAAAAAAAAAGAATTTTCTCACCAAAAAGACAAATTTTTAACAAATAGAAATTTTTCGCTCAAGAAAGAAATAAAAGGTTCTTGAAATGGTTGAACCTTCGAGTCAAAAAACAAATTTTCTCTAGAAAAATTGATTTTTCAAACCAAAATATGACTTTCAGTTCTCCAAATTAGTAATTAAATTTTTTCACAATTCTAATTATTTAGGACCAGGGACACATTCCTTCGTGTCTTCTATTTAGCGTGCCAAATTTTGAACACGATATCTCATTCCGTTTAGACGTAAGTTGGGAAAGAAAAGTACCTTATTGCTTCCGAGCAATACCTCATTTCGTTTAGACGTAAGTTGGGAAAGAAAAATTGAGGTTCAGCTTTGGTCACGTGACCCTCTCGTTACATAAAAAATGGAGTTTTAGCTAAACAGTTAAATTTTAAATTGAAAATTACATTTTTTACAATTTAGTTTAACTTGAACCCAAGTAGTTGAATTATCAATTACAAAAGATTGATTTTGAACAAAGCATGCATTTAAACTTTCAACCAGAGACGAATTTTTAAATAAAAATATAAATATATAAGAATCAACCAAATCCTTCAAAAACAACATAAAGTGAAACCCTTCAATAGCCCTCCCTTCTATAGCCCTTCCGAGACTTGATGCCTCGCCACCAGAGCTCACAGACCTGAAACGCCGCAACGATGCCGCACGAGGGGAATCGTCCCCCGCCAGGTGCCAGATCGTGGATGAAATTTACCCCCACCATACCT
>NC_046664.1:75544548-75563454 GCF_010883055.1 Belonocnema kinseyi | reverse complement strand
CTAGAGTAGAAAATGCAACTGCGTTGTAGAAAATTAAACTATTTTTTATAAAAATGTTCTGTTTTCTAGAAAATTCGTTTTTTTTTTAAAGTAAAAATTAATTCCCTTGGATGCTAATTTAACTTCATTTTTTGTTCAGAATTGATCTTTTTTAGTTAAAAACTCAATTATTTAGTCAAAAGTGTTTAGAAACGAAAAATATAAACTTAAAATTAATCAAATAAAATTTGGACCCAAATCACATCCATTGTTTTAATTATTTGGTTAAAAATTATGTGATTTATTATAAATTTGTCTTTTTGGTAGAAAATTAATATTTTTGGATGAAAAATTAAATATTTGGTGAAAAATTGATGCTTTTGGTTGAAAATTCATATTTTTTTAAAGAAAATTAATCTTACTGATAAAAAAATCAACTATTTCGTTGAAAATGTGTCCGATTTGTTGAAACTTTGTCTTTTCGGTATAAAATTAATCTTCATGCATGAAAATTTAATTATTTAACTAAAAATTTACTTACTTAAAAAAAAAATCACTATTTCGTTAAAAATTTACGCATTTGTTGAGAATTCACTTTTTATGGCAGAAAATTTATCTTTTGTTTTAAAATTTCATCTTTATGTTTGAAAATTTAACTATTTTGTAGAAAATTTGTGTTCAATCTTAATGTTTTTGATTTTAAATTAAATTTTTGTTGTTTAAACTATCAAATATAACTTTTTTTTTCTTTAGAATTTATATTTTCAAGTTAAAAATTTTTAAAATGTTAAAAATAAATTTTTTTAGCCCATTGCGATACCATAGATGCCAGTTTTGATTTCAAAGTCATTCAAATTTTTTATTTTATAATAATTTTCAAACAATTTCAACAATTTTATATTTTTGGTTCACGAAAAATAATTTCCTATTATATTTTTTATTGAATTACTTAATAGCAATTGAACATAAAATTAAAATTTTTGCTACAAAAAAAATTCAAGTCACCTATTAAATCCTAAATCGGAATAACATTTTTAATAAAAAATAAAGCACGAAATTCCTTGAGGCAATGAACTAATTTTTTCCTCACGAGTTTTTCAATTAATTAACAAGTGGAAGTGATTGTTTCGTTAGACACTTGATCCTCTGTTAGTTTTTAATTCAAGGCCAGAGTATAGAGTGGAGTTGTGCTGGACATTTTTTAGATGTCGAGATGACTCTGTAACACTCCCATTCATAACAATTCAAAGTTCAAGAAATAAATAACTAAAAATGATAAATTATTTAACAAAATTAGAAAATCTGCACAATAAACAAAGCAGACATTTTTTTAAGGTAGTTGTGACATAAGTCAGGCTTCCGATAAAAAATATTTTTTATGCAAAAAGTTTAAAAATTACAAAAAAATAATTATCCCACCAATAATTTTTGTAATTGAATATTTTCTTGTTATCATTTCTAAACAATTAAAAAAAATAGATTAATTTGAATCAATAATGGATTTTTTTTGGGGGAAACATTTCTTATAATATTGTAGTGTTTCTAGTTTTTAAAATAAATAAATAATATTCAAATAAAGGTATTTGTTTAAACTTTTTGTCCTAATTGGTTAAAAAAATTTCCGAAATGGCGTCTTTGCTGATTTAAACCCAAAGAATTTTATCAGAAACAGTTACTCATTTTTGAGTAAATAGATGTGTCAGCTGATAATCTCTCGAAGTGACACTGATTTCGATAATAAATTTAATCTTTATTTTAAATAAAATATAAAAATTTATTCCCGAGATATTGAGTTTCTAAATGAAGGGAAAAATTTTTTATTAATAAAAGATAACATTTTAATTGAAAATTGTCTTAATGTTTGGAAATAATTATATTCTTGACATTTTTCTGCACACTATAATTTGTAAACTTTTTCATACTTTCAAATAGATGAGAAAAAATAAATTATAGACAAAAATGTTTAATAAGTTAATTATTATTTAGGCTTTTATTTTACGGCATTTCTATTTAATTTGTGCAGAAATTAAAGAAGTTAGGAATAATTTGAATTATTTTAAAAGATATTTCGAAGTTTTAGAAATTTGGAAAAGATTCTAAATAATTTAAAATTAGAAAATAAATTCTGAGTTAACATTTTTTAAGCCTTTTTGAGGATTTTGAAAGGTTTAAGATTGCCTTGAACATTTTAATTGATTTTTTATTTTGATAGTTAATTTTCAGAAAATATTTCAAATAATTTTATAAAAATTACGGAAAATAACGTTAAAGATTATGAATCATTTTTTTTTCTTCAAGTTTTTCAGATTACAAAATGTTAGAAAATATTCGAATAAGTCTCGGGAAAATTTTTTTTTCTTGTCTGACATATCTTGTTTTAGTTGAAAATACAACAATTTTGTAAAAACAGTAGAAAGTTTTGAAAAGATATAAAAATAATTTTAAACTTGAAAGGACTTTTAAGAATTTTTAAAGGCTTCAAGAATATATAAAAATTTTATTAAGATTTCCGGGAATATTTTAAATAATTAAAATTTTAAACAAATTTATTTTAATAAAATATTTAAATAGTTTTTCGATGCATTTCAAAATATTTTCAAAATTGTCAAAAAGGAATCCCAAACATTTAGAAAAAATTCAAATAATTGAAAAAAATATTTAGGTTTTTAAAAAATTTGAAAAATATTTCAAATTTGAAGATTTTAAAAAAATTTTGTAAACATTTGTAAAATAAACAAATTTTCTTAAAAACTATCTAGATAATTTTTTGACACATCTGAAATCTTCCAAAATCTGTTTAAATTTTTTGAGAAACTTGGGAAAATTATAAATTTTTATATTATATTAAAAATTATTTCTCCGTTAAAATTATACTTTTCGGTTTAAAATACAATAATTGTGTTGAAAATTCGTCGTTTGATTTAAAAATTCTTTTTTTTTTGTAGAAATTTAATCTTTTTTTATTTATTAAAATTATAACTGTTTGGTTTAAAATGAAAATCATTTTTGGTTAAGATGCAATTACTTTGTTACAAAATTTTCTCTTTGGAAGAATTAAATCTTTTTATAATATCAATTATTAAATTTTTTATTTAGAATTTATATAACTGTTTTGTTCAAAATTCATACTTTTTTGTAGAAAATTAATTTTTAAAATTCGTTTTTTTATTAATTAACTTATACTTTTATTTAAAATTAAAATCTTATTGGATTGAAATATCAAATACATTACCTTTTTCGTTGAAAATTCGTATTTTTGGTTGAAAAGTAAAAAAATAATAAATCTAAGAAATAAATAGTTAATCGAAATTTGTATTTTGTATTCAAAATTATTTTTCCCTTCAAACCAAAAAACTAGAAATTTTAAACAGTTTTAGAGAAAGTTTTTTCCCGAAAAAATGATTTATGTTATTAAAATTCTACCATTTTTCAAAAATAAGTAAGAAGCGATGGAAGAAAAAAATTAAATTAAAAAAAAATTAAGATTAACGAAAAATATAATAATTGATATTATAAAACATATTAAATTCATCCAGATAGACAAAATTTCAACCAAATAATCGAATCTCAACCAAAAATGATTTTAATTTTGCAATTTTAATAAAAATACTAAATTGCTACGAAAAAAATTACTTTCTAAACCGAAGGACGAATTTTCAACATAATTATTGTATTTTCAACCAAAAAAAAAAAAATTTTTCAGTCAAGAAAAAAAATATTGAAAAATTATAATTTAAAGGGAAAAATAATTTTTAATAAATAATACAGATTTCGAAAAACTGTTTATTTTTTGCTTCTTTCCTTTAAGGTTACATGAATATAATTTTCCTAAGTTTCTCGCGCAAATTCATGAAGATTTTGGAAAATTTCAAATATATGTCAAAAAAGTGTCTAGAAAATTAAAAAATTTGTTCATTTTAAAAATGTTTACACAACGTTAGAAAAAATCAGAGAAACTTAAAAAATTATTAAGGAAATTTTAATGCTTGGAAAATTGTTTAAAATATTTGATAAATTTTCGGAAATCTTTTAAAGTTTTAAAATATTTTAAATCTTTTTGTGTTTAATTTTTTTTAATATTTTCTCAAAATTAATTTTTCAAACTTTAAAACTTTCAAAACCTTAAAAAAACTCTTTTCAAATTTAAAATCGTTTTTATAGCTTTTCAAAAATGTCTGTTTTAACATCACTATTGTATTCTCAACCAAAACAAAATTTTTCAGTCAAAACAAAAACAAAAAATCTAGAAAAACTATTTGAAATATTTTCTTAAAATGATTCTGTCAAAATAAAAAATCATTTAAATGTTCCCTGGAATCTCAACAATTTTTATCACATTAAAACCTTTAAAAATCTTCGAAAAGACTTAAAAATTTTATTTCCGAATCTATTTTCAAATTTTAAATGATTTCGAATCTTTTTAAATTTTCTAAAACTGGGAAATATCTTTTGAAATAATTATAAAACTGCTTTCAACTTTTTTTTAATTCTGCAAAAATTTTAAAAATTGTAAATTCTTAAATAATAATTAAGTTATTAAAAAATGTTATCTATAATTAAAGCACGTTCAAACATTTAATTATCAAAAATTTAATTATTAAAAATAAGGTTTTTTTCTTTAAAAAAAAAACATTAGTCACATTTTCTTGATTCTTAAAATCATAGAAAAACAATTTTTTCCAGCGATCGAATTTTTGACACAACTACTGTAATTAGATAAAATAATGTTTACTTAATATTCAGATTTATCTGTGCTTATGACAATTTTCTAAGACAGAATTTTTCCTCTGAAAAAAATCAACACAAGCCATCTACTAAAGATTAGTTCAAATTTAGAGCTTACAAATTGAAAGGAATGTACGGAATTAAAAAGTTCCAAAATACATTTCAGAGTACATGAAATAAAAGAAGAGGTTATGAAAAATATTTACATTCCCTTCTTCACGAAAGCACACACTTTTAACAATAAAAAAAACTCTTTATTTATTTTAATTCGTCTAAATTATCCAAATTAGAGTTAGAAATGGGATTTTGAAAACAGAAATAAAAGAGAAACAAAAGAGTACTCACCTCATTATTTAAAAAGAGCTATTTTTTAAAATTCCGTTTAGCGCTCTGTTGGTTCCATTTTTTGATAGCAGAAACTTAAAGACTGTCGCTTGGCATTTTAAAATTGTTTACGGAAGAATCGGAGTTTTGAAACGACTTTGCAGGCATTGAAGGAGCCCACAGTCGAGATTTTTCGTTTCCTTGGTAAATGTATAAAAATACTATCCAGTTTTTTCGAGGGCGAATTGAAATCGAGCCATTAGTACTTTCAATCCCGTTCCACGCTACTTAACACAAATCACACATCCCTTTTTTATGGTAAATTGGTGCAAATGATTTATTCCGTCCACACCAGTTTGACGACTACACTACGAGACACTACATTCTGAACGTCGCGTGAGCGTACGAGATTTTGCTGGAGGGAGAAGTAAATTGTGACTTGGACGCCATTTTGATTCCAGGTCCCTCAAACTCAATGGCCCTGACTACAGCCCTGACAAAGAAAAAAAATGAAAAGGGGGAGACACAGGCTGTAAGAAAGAGACAGTATGATCAAGTAAGCCGATACTGGGTGTATAAGCCAGTAGAAAATAAAAGGTGAACTGGTGAAGTAAATATGGGTTAAGTTTAAGTTTACGGAGTTTAAAGCGTTTGTCGTCTTTTAGGTATTTTAAGTTGTGACGTCAACTGGCAAGATATCCACTTCCGTTTTTTCCTTTTTTAAAAAGTAAATAAATAAAAACTTAAATATTTATTTTTTATTGAAAATATGTTTTTTTCATTTTTGATATAAATCAATCATTTGCTAGAAAATTCATGTATTTTAATGCAAATTCGTCTTTTCCCCGTGAAAATTAATCTGTTTGGTTGAAATTTGATTTTTTGCTTATAAAATGATTTCTTCGGATGAAAACTTAACCATTTTTTTTAATTTGGTTTTTTATTGAAAATTTATTTTTGGCCGTTGTTTGAAAGTTAATTTTTGAAACTGGAAACTTAATTGAAGATCATTTTATTCATGTTTTTAGAAGAAAATTCTTCTTCTTCTTTGAAAATTCATCTTTTTAGTTAAAAGTTAGTTGTTTTTTTTTTGTGTTGAAAATTAAATAAATAAAAATATCACTGTTCCATTTCTGAGTGAAAATTTATCTTTTTTTATTGATAGATCAATCATTTGCTTGAAAATGCATGTATTTAAATTTTAATCAGTTTTTCTTTTGCTTGAAAATTGATCTTTTTCAGTTAAAAATTCATTTCGATGGTTCAAAATTGAGCAAAATTGTTGAAAAACTGTTTATTTTTTTCGATTTGTTAAAAATTAAGGTTTTTAACACGTAACTTAAGTATAATATACTAAAAGTGTCAGTTAAAAAATGTATTTTTTTTAAACAAAAATTTATCTTTTTGGTTGAAAATTAATGTTGTTTTTGATCATTCAAGTATTTTGGTGGAAATTTTTTTTTTGTTTGAAAATTAATTAAATAAAAATGTTAGTATTCGATTTTTGGTTGAAAAAAATGGATTTTTTTTAGATGACAGATAAACCATTTGCTTAAAGACTTATTTTAATGAAAATTCGTCTCTTTCCGTTGAAAATTAATATGTTTGGATGAAAATGTATCTTTTTGGCCAATAAAACAATTTTCTTCGGTTAAAAATTTAACTAATTGTTTTTAATTTTGTTTTTATATTGTTTGAAAATTCATCTATTTTGTTTAAAAATTCATTTCTATTTTTGAAAATTGAACTATATTTTTTTTCATTAACTTTTTCAACAAGTAACTTATGTATATTTACTAAATATGTCAGTTAAAAAATGTATTTTTTATTTCGATGAAAATTCATCTTGTTGGTTGGAAATTAATGTCTTTTTTGATAATTCAACTATTTTTGCTGAATTTTTTTTTTCGAAAATTAATTAAATAAAAATTTTAGTATTCGATTTTTGTTTGAAAAAATTTATCTCTTTTAGTTAACAGATAAACCATTTGCTTAAAGATTTATTTTAATGAAAATTTGTCTCTTTATTGGAAATTAATATATTTGGTTAAAAAAGTATCTTTTTGGTTAACAAACACAATTTTCTTCCGTTGAAAATTTAACTAGTTTTTTTTTAATTTATTTTTATATTGCTTAAAAATGTATGTTAAAAATTAATTTCTATGTTTGGAAATTGAATTATTTTTTTTACCATTTTTTTAATTAATTTTTTCAACAAGTAAATTAAGTACAATATACTAAAATTTTTAGTTAAAAAATATATTTTTTTTAGCTGATTATTTATTATTTTGGAAGAAAATTCTTCTTGTTTGAAAATTAATTTAGTTTTTGTTGACAATTGAAATATTCTGTTCAAAATCCTTTATGTGGTTCAAAAGGCTGAAAATGGTCGGTTTTGTTGAAAACGATCTTTTTTATTGAAAATTATTTCTTTTTCTACTAAATATTTCACTTCCATTTTTTTTAAATTTATCTTTTTCAGTTTAGAATTCATTTCTTTCATTAAAAGTTTAATTATTTTATTGGAACTGCTTTTTTCGATTTAAAATTTCTTTTAAACTGAAAATTCAATTTTTTGTTACAAATTTATATTTTTTAGTTGAAAATTCAACTATATGATTGTAGGTATTTTGTTAAAAATTCGTCCTTTTTGTAGAATTTTATTCATTTTGTTTAATAATTATTGAAAATATAGCGATTTTTTGCAGATTCTTTTTCTTTTGAAATAATTTTTCTAACTGCATATTTAACAATTCCATTCTTTGAAATGTATCTTTTTTCATTCTACATTCGTTTCTTTCGGAGTAAATTCATCTACTAAATGAAATTTCTTTTTTGTTAAAAATTAACTTTTTAACTGAAAATAAAACTTCAATTTTTTGTTAAAAAAAAATTGATCTTTTTTAGTAGAAAATTTAACTTTATAATTGAAAACAGATGTGTTTTGTTGAAAATTCCTTTTTTTTCTGGTAGAATATTATTCTCCTTGTTTGAAAATAGTTACAAATGTTGTTAAACATTCGTTTATTTTTTGCTTGAGAATTAATTTTTTTCAGTCAAAAATCGTGTTTTTGGTAGAAAATCATTTAATTGAAAATTTATCTTTTTGTTACAAAATTCTTTTGTTTCTTTGAAAAATAAAAACTTGCTAAAAATTCAATTGTTTTGTTGAAAATTCGATTTTGTTTGGTTGATAATTAATTTTCTTGATTACAAATTTAACCGTTCCATTTTTAGTTAAAAATTAATCTTTTTAGTTGTAAATTCATTTCTTTCGTTGAAAATTTAATTTTTTACTTAAAAATTTAACTTTTCCATTTTTGGTTGCATTTAAAAAAATTTTTAATCATTTATATAGTTGAAAATTTGACAAATTTGTTGAAAATTTGTTTATTACTTAAAAATTGTCCCTTTTTAGTTGAAAATTCATCGTTGTTAGTGGACAGTTGTTTTTCTTGTATAAAAATTCATCTATTTCGGCTATCGTGAAACACCTTTTTTCCCATGTTGATAAAAAAAATAAAGTTTTGTTCCATGCAGTCCCATTTGACCTGAAATACCTAATGATATAGTAGCAACTTGGGCAATTATTCTTCTTGTGTAGAAAACCATCAATTTTGGTTATATTGAAAACTCCTTTGTTTTCCAAGTTATTAAAAAAAAATTCTCGTCCTGTGCAGTCCCACTCAACCTGAACTACCTAATCATCCATTATAAAATGAGAAAATTAATTTTTTGTATATGAATTCATCTTTTGATTTTATCGTGAAAAATCCTTCTTTACCAACTTGTCAAAAACATTAAGTTTGGTCCCATGCAGTCCCACTCAACTTGAAATACCTAATGAGCCAGTAGAAAATGAGACAATTATTCTTCTTGTATAAAAATTCATCTTTTTTGGTTATGATGAAAAATCATTTTTTATCAGGTGCCAAAAAATTAAGTTTTGTCCCATGCAGTCCCACTCAACTTATAATGCCTAATGAGCCAATATAAAATGAGATCGTTATTATTGTATAAAAATTCGTTTATTTTAGTTATCGTGAGAAATCCTTTGTTTTCCTAACTATTGAAAAAATAAAGGCTTGTTCCGTGCAGTCCCACTCAACCGGAACTACCTAATCAGCCAGTAGAAAATGAGAAAATTAATTTTTTGTATAAAACTTCATCTATTTTATGGTTATCGTGAAAAATCTTTTTTTACCAACTTGTCAACAAAATTACGTTTGGTCGTATGCAGTCCCACTCAACCTGAAATACCTAATGAACCAGTAGAAAATGAGACAATTATTCTTCTTGTACAAAAATTCATCTATTTTCGTTATGATGAAAAATCCTTTTTTACCAGGTGTCAAAAAAATAAGTTTTGTCCCATGCAGTCCCACTCAACCTGAAATGCCTAATGAGCCAATATAAAATGAGATCGTTATTCTTGTATAAAAATTCGTCTATTTTAGTTATCGAGAGATATCCTTTGTTTTCCTAACTAGTCAAAAAATAAAGGCTTGTCCCGTGCAGTCCCACTCAACCTGAAATACCTAATGACCCAGTAGAAAATGAGACAATTATTCTTCTTGTATAAAGATTAATATATTTTGGTAAATGTGAAAAATCTGTTGTTTTTGAAGTTATTAAGAAAATAAATTGTTGGTCCCTGCAGTCCCACTCAACCTGAAATACCCAATTAGCAAGTAGAAAATCAGACCTAGGTGAACGGTCAGAGTCATATGGGTTAAGTTTAAGTTTACGTTTTACGGCGTTAAGTCACATGTTGATGAAATTTCGATACGCATGTCAGGGCCACGTGATGAGGCCGTTGAAACAACTCGAAAGGCAGTAGGCAACTGAGGCAATTGCAAAGGCGTGTTTGTTTGAATCTTTTCTCCTAATCTAGGGATCTTAAATCAAGATTGACGTCATGAGCGAAAACGGATTTCGAGTTCCGACTACGAGTCATCATCCAGTGAAATCTGAAATACGTCTGTGTCCGTTAAGTCAGTCTGAGGGCAATGCTCAAAATATCGTCTGCGCTGCGCGTCACCGAAATAGAAGAGTTATAGTTTATTACATTTTTTTACAAGGCCCTCTATTTATATATTGTTCATTTTCATATTTTCATTCTCTATTGTAGCGTCGCGAATGAACGAAGATCAAATTAAGATTTACAAAAAAATTTTTTTTTCATTTTTAGGATGTTTCTTGTATCATTTTTGATTTTCGTAGAAAATGTTAATGTATGTTTTTGAAAATAATTTTTTGAATGAAAAAAAAAAATTATACAAGGAATAAAACTAAAAGGCTTTTTAAAGAAAATGTTGTAAAGTGTGTTTTTTTTACAGTTTGTATTCTTACTACAGTGTAAATGTTTTCATGAAATGTTCGGCGAGAAGTTTTTTTTTAAGAATGTTATTGAGTGATGATTTAACTATAATGTTTTTGGTGATTTCGTATTTTTATTACAGTGTGATTTTGTGGGGAAAAACATTTTATATTCACAGATACACATATTGACTTAAGTATATGTTTTTTTAACATATTTTCTCTGAAGTTTTTAAAAAATATATATTTTCAACAAAATAAAATTAATCGTAGCAGAAAATTCATTACACCCTAACTTTATTTTTTTTGTCTTCATTTTGAGGATTTTTTTGTATCATTTTTTAATTTCATAAAGGATGTTTCTTTTCTCAAATGAAAAAATTATTATACACGGAATGAAAGAAAAAGGCCTTTTAAAGAGTTTTTCAACTATAATGTTCTGCGACAATTTATGTTCTTACTAGGGTGTAAATCAATTTTTACTTTTACAGAAATAATTTCTAATGATAACAGAAAATTAATTACATATTTGAATTAATTCTTTAACTGAAATGTTTCAATTTTTAAAGCCTAATTGAAGAATGATTTAACCACAATGTTTTTTATAAATTTGTATTTTTACTGTACAGTGCAGTTTTTGAAATAATTTTACTTTCACAGAAAAAATTTTTAAAAAATCGAAATTTTATGCAAATAAAGGAAAAAAAGGTTTTTTTACCAAATGTGCGTGGATATACAAAAATTTTATAGATATATTTTTTAACTGTAATGTTTTTTTACCATTTGTATTCTTACGGCAGTGTACATTTTTCTACAAAATGTTAGTCGATAAAAAAATGGGTTTAAAAAAATATTTGAATGATTTAACTAAAATATTTTTGCTTCTTTCGCATGAATAATTTTGTAAGGGTATTTTTCATTTAAAATTTTTTTTTATTTTTTCATCGAATCTACGACGCTAAAAAACATTTTTAAAGAGTTATTTGACTCAAGATTTTTTTCCCACCCTTGACATAGTGTAAAATTTTTCATCAAATGTACCTCGTTATAACCAAATTTAAAGAATATTTAAAGATTTATTACTACTTCTTAAGAAAATAATACAAATAAACAAAATAAACATTTATAATTAAAGAATTTTATACTAAAACGATTGTCAATTTGAGTTTACAAGCATTGAAGAGTTTAGTTTCAAATTTACATTTAAAAAAATTAATTGTAGTACGGACAAAAAGGTAAAACTTGGAAAGAAATATTTAATAAATTATACTCATAAATATCAGGATTTCATTATTAACGATGGCATTTTTTAAAAAGAAAATATTTTTGAATATATGAGAACGATTTGTAAACATATCAAAATTGTTTATTTGACAAATTTAATTTTTATTGGTCTTTTGTATATAGCGCTGAATGGATTTCCAATGTCCAAAGTATATCCAACTTTAAAAAATAAATTCTTTAATTGAAGAAAGAATTTAAAAATCATTTTAAATGATTTAAAAACAGTACATTTTTTATGCATTTTTTTTCTTCTTTTTTGTAAAAATTAATTTCAAATATTTTTCCTATTTCGTGAAAAAATTACCCTATTTCCCCTTCTTTTGAGGCATGAACCTTACTTTTTTAAATGGATAAAATAGGCTTGAATTTAATTTAAAGTACTTTTTTGAAATTCTGTTTCAAAAACGTTCAAATTAAAAAAATATATGTAAACAGCACATTGGAAAATATTTGAAAATGAAGAGTTTGGTATTTGAGAAAGAAATAGGTATTTCAAAATCTTAAAAGAATTTCAAAATATCCAACAATTTAAGATATATTTCCTAATTTTGAATTTTTGATTAAGGGTGTCCTTTGGATCGCAAATTGTTTGAGAGCGGAAAACAACTGAATTTATTTTTTGACCAGGAACTGCATAAACTTTCAGACAAAAAATTTATCAAATTACTTCAAATATCAAAAATATAATGCAATTTAATCAAAGCAGTTGTTACTTTTTTCAATTATGGTATCACTTAGTTCACAGTACGTCATTTAAATATATTTTACAAAAAATTTTACAAATTAAGGTTTTAATTTTTAAGTGTACATTTTTAATTTAAAAAATTTTTAAACCAGTTTTGAAGAATTGAATAGTTAAAAAATAAAAGCGTTTGAAAAAAAAAACTTTCAAAATTGAGCTATACTTCGGGCAAAATAAATTGAACATGACTTTACTAAAAATTATAAAAATGTTTAAAATGAACCAATTTACAGATTTAAACGTTTTTATTTAATTTCAAATCCTGTTAGAATATTGTTTTGGTCTAAAATATTCTATTTTCAACTTATTTATTTTGAAAATTTTTAATTAAAAAAGGGAACAATTTTTTTAATATTTAGCAATATACTGAAAAATCTGAAGCTGAATTTTTTGAAACAAAAACCCTTAAATTGTTAAAATTGTATCTATAAATTAGGATTAAAAAATTACTGATTTGAAAAAACATGAAATAAAAATAATTAAACTTCTAATTTAAAAAGAGATCAGTTTAAACAGAAATAATAATGCATCATTTTAGTATGCTGCTAACTTAAAATTGGACCAAAAAATTATATATTTTGGAGCACTTATATATTTAAATTCATTCTGCAATTTAGAGAATTGAGAATGATTGCCTGAATTTTTATTTTTTAGCTAGAAACGTTTGAGCTGTTCAATCTATAAAAGTTAAAAATGTACAATTTTGAAATTTAACGTCATTAAATGAAAAATTTCAAATAAAAAGTATTAAAAGCTTCCATTCTATACGTGTTGAATATTGAGCGTTTAAATAAAAAAAATTCTGACTAACAAATTTTTTAAACTTGAATTTAAATAATTTTTAATTCAAAAGAGTTTGACTTTTAAGTGTTTAAAAAAAATTTCCGAACCGGGAATTTTTTAAATTTCAAAACGAAATCGCAACATTTTCGACTTACTTTGTGAATTATTTTCGGTGCAGGATAATATAAATCATAATTTTTCGAAGACACATTAAATTCAAAAATTTTGGAATACCATTCAAAGAATTTGCAGGACTTATCAGATTTTCAAATTATTTAAAAAAAAAATACTTTTTTCAAATTCTTGTACACGTTTTCATTTTGGTATTTTTATATCTCAGAAAGCTCAAGATCAAATGAAAAAATGGAAATAAATACATCACTTTCCTTTAGATATATCTTGGATATATAAATAATTTTTATTAATAGTATACATTCTCGAAAAATTGTGTACAATTAAACAAAATTTTCTTTTTCTTTGGCGAACATACACTTCGTTTCATTAAATATACCTTGTTTGAATTTTCAAGGCAATAAATGTAGCGGCCGCTAACTGCTAATGAATTACTATTTTATCAGAACTCGGAATTTCTTTTTTATTTACGAATTTACCACAGTGTAAACTTTTGGCACATATATTATCGCTTATATAACTATTAAAAATTTTTCAGCTATTTGAATGGTGTTACACCTTATTGCAAAATACCATGCATCTCTATACGTAATCTAAATTAATACCTTGTCTGGTGTTTGGCCTTTATTCTGTTAATATTATAAATAATTCTAGAAATCTCTATCATTTGTAGCCCGCTTTTGGTTCAACATTCAAAAATATTACAAATACTGATTTTCTTATGAATATTTAGTGATTAAAAATAAAATAAAAATGTTCTTATTTTAATTGTAATCGATTTTAAGTTTATATTTGAATAAAAAATGTCAGATTTTCTAATTCAAAACCACATTTCAAACATTTTTCAACAAAACATATGCAATACATATATTAAGTCTACGCAATATACATCAAATTTATTCTAATTGAACAGTTATATAAATAACTGATTATCATGTTTCAGTTTTACGTATATATATTTTTTAATAATCACCCTGTATAGTTCCTCTAATTTATGTTTTTTTTTACAAAACCCTGTAAGAGCCATTTCTCACATTATAGTGTAATAAATGTCACTTTAAGTTCGCAACGTTGTTAAACGAAAAAAAAAATTTTAATTACTATTGGAATCTGAAATCTTGAGGGCACCACTAGCGGCAAAAGCAATATGGCCGGCGACAGTAGGTAGACGTCTCATAAGACTCATGTAAAAACATTGAAAATTAGTCTCAAACCTTAAAAATGAAAGAAACAATAGCTCAAATTTATGATTTCACAAAATCTACACCGGCATGTAGAAACTTCGTAAAAGGAGAACGAATTTTAGATGCAGGACACCTTCTATTTTGCGGAAAAGAGGTGGAAAATGAAACTTTAGTTTCTATTATTGCATTTTGTTTGCAAACTTCGAATTTAAAAACTCTTGTTGTCTACATAATAAATTCTTCAATTTTTTCCCCTCATAAACATTTAAAATGTAATATTAACTATCGACATTTCAATGCAAAAGTTAATTTATGTCAATTTGAAATGACAAATCAGTAGTAACTTTTTTTCAGGTTTTAGGTTATGTTGATATTGTTGTACATAAAATAATAGTTTTATTTAGAACGTGCTTTGATTATTTTCATTTGGAATGCTGAAAAATCACTTAAGAATAAAAACGATAAATAGTTGACGATGATTAGAACTTTTTTATTGACAGTGGAACAAGCTTGAAAATCCGTTTGAATTTCGTGCATTTTTTACTTTATTCTGTTTTATTTCTCGAGCCATACTATCAGTAAATGCTGTAAATGTACTACAAGACAAACAACAAAACACTTTGCTCTTCGATTTTCGTGGCGAAAAATCCATTGATAAAGTTTGATTTATAACTTTTTATTTTTATCCCGGTTTCGCTGTAAAAAAACACTGTAAAACCTTTAGAAAACTTATTTTCGTACATTCGTCTATACTTCCCGTCAAAATTTACCTACGCTCAGGGCTTTCCGATTCTGTCACCAGGTGGCGTATTCGAGTATGTCGGATCCCAATTGGGAATGGTTAAACTGCGCTACGCCACCTGGTGACAAACATCCGAACTAGAAAGAATAGGTACGATTTAAAAGTTTTACATTAACTTTTGCATAAAAGTGTTTTGACGATTGTTATTGTGGAGTTTAAAGTATTTTTGGATACTAAAAGTAAGTCTTTATTAGAAACAAAGGGTTTTAGGTAAAATTTATATCTTATAAGATTAAGAAACATATTTTTTTACAGAAATATCTGTCCGACTGTGATTTACATCCTTTTTAAAAATACATTTTCAGTTGATAAACTGTGACTATAAATTAATAATGATTTTTAAAATTAAACTTTTTCTAAAAATTTTTAAAGGCTATTATTAATTTTCAAATATTATTTCAGTCTAAAATATTCCATTTTTAAGCCATTCAATTTGAAATTCTTTTATTAAGAAAAATGAGAATGACTTAATATTTAGAAATATCTGACTGTTTATTTAAAATCAGTCATTGTAATTAAACATTAAAAAACTACATTTTATACGTTACATTTTAATTGTACTCTTTAAAAAAATTTTATTTATAAGTCAAATTTTTGAACCTCGATCTATAAATAACAATAACATATTATTCTTAAAAAAATTCAAGGAAGTTGAAGAAATATTTAAAAGTTTTGAAATAATTTAAACAAAGTGTGTACGTGTACCACCAAAATGTAGATTTTTGCAGATTTCGACCAAAACATTTAAATAGATTTTTTAAGAATTCGGAATGGCTTCAGAAGATTAAAAAAAATTCCTAAGAAAATTAATAATGATTTTGATTTTGAAAATATAATTTTGAGTGATTATTCAAAAAGATTTACAAAGATTTACAAAAATATGAAAAATGAATGTGGAAGATTTAAAGGAAATTTGTTTAATTTGGCAGAATTAAAAAAAATTGAGAAAAAAATTCATTTTAAAGGATGTTTAGAAGTTTTGAAATAATTTCAAAAATAATTTTAATAAATGTAAACAACATGTAGATCTGTAAAGATTTTCGGCTAAAATTTGGAATCATTTTAACGTTTTTTTAAACAATTTAAAATATAAATAATTTAACTTTTAATTTATGAAGTGTTCAGCTTATAAAAAAATGTAATCGTTCAAACTTTTAGGTTTCTGGCTTAAAATTGCTTTAAATGATATAATTTTGAATTTTTTTTAATTCATTGATTGATTATTCACTTCTGACCTTAGAGTATTGAATATGATAACGTGGAATAATATTTTCAGAACTGAATCTGAATCTTTGAACTCTACAATTTATAAAAGTTGAAAAATTTCTTTTGCAGTTTATCGGGATTTAAAAAAAAATTAAAACTGCCACCCTAAATCGTCTATTACTCGTATTCTTCGCATAATGTGGAAAAATTGGTCGCTACATACACCATTTAAAGTTTATTTAAACTTGAATGCATCGAAACTTACATGAAATAGTGAAATAATTTTTTTAAAACCTATTTTACAAAAATGTATTTTTTTTTTCACTGTATAATATGGAAATTGTATCTAAAACTATTTGTTTTTTATGAAGATTTGTTTTTGGTATTCAATCATTGTTTTATACTTCACAAAACTATCGTAAAATCACTTTTATGCAAAAATTAATGTACAACTTTAAAATTGTACCTACTCTTTCTAGTTTCAGTTTTGGACACCAGGTGGCTAAACGGTAGACTACCATTCCCAATAATCAATTTTTTGTATTAAAGTATCGTAAAAATAATATAGTATATGATTTTAGAAGTAACAACTTACTAAAACGTCACATTTATTATGTTCTACAACACAAGAAGAAGTTTCATCTCAACATCCTTGTCGGAAGACTGAGTTTTTTCCGCCTTCGCACCCTAAAATTTGTATGGAAAAAATTCTAACTTTCCTGGAAATGTTCGGTTCTTGGATTTCTTTCCCTTATTACTTGTATTTGATTCCGTAAATAAAAAAAAATTATTCCAATATCCTTAACGGAAGACTGCGCTTATCGACTGCGATCCGCCACCTGATGGCAAAAATTCGAACTAGAAAGAATAGGTACCATTTTTAAGATGCATTTTAATTTGTGGATAAAAGTGTTTAAACGATTTTTTTGTGGAGTTTAAATCATTTATTGCATACTAAAAATAAGTATAAATTGAAAACAAAGAGTCTTAGATAGAATTTACATCTTATAGAGTGCAAAAACACATTTTTTGACAGAAATCTTCATCTGAAAAAAAAAAAATTATTGTACGATTTATTATAATTTTCAAAAGATTATAAAATTAAATCACCATATTATGAAGCAGAAATGAACTCAAAGTAAATTTTTATTAATTTATACATGATATATTTACTATTTAAAAATCTGATCTAAAAGTTACGTTATAATTCGTATTTGACTTCCAAACGTCTATTATTCGTATTCTTTGCATAATCTGGATAAAATTTGTCACTACATAAATTAATTAAAGTTTATTTAAGCTTACAATACATTGAAACTTACAAGAAATAGTGAAGTAATTGTTTTTTTTTTTTTTAAACCTTTTTGACAAAACAGTGTTTTTTTCTGTAAAATATGGAAATCCTATATAAAAAGCATTGTTTTTTATGAAGATTTGTTTTTAGTATTAAATCGTTGTTTTAAACTTCGCAAAACAATTGTAATAACATTTTAATGCAAAAATGAAAGTGCATCTTAAAAATTGTACCTGCTCTTTCTAGTTACAGTCTTCGGCACCAGGTGGCAAAATGGTCGACCATCATTCCCAATTGGGACGATACTTTTTATGGTATTATTCGAAATCCAATACATATAATTAATCAAATTCAATTCGAGGACTAAACTTTTGGAGGAATTATAATTTTGTTTCGAATTTTTCCGAGTATATTTCAGAGTGTGTGGTTGAGTAAAATGCAGTCTTCCGGCAAGGATATTATGATAAAGCTTTTAATGTTGTTGAAAATTAAGCACAAACACTTTTTTAAGTAAAAATTGGATAACCGGACGTTTAAGAAGAAAATTAGCATTTTTTCCCGCTTATATCATATACATTTTAGGGAACGGGGTGGACATAACGCAGTCTTCCGATAGAGATAGATATTAAAAGAATACTTTTTCCAGTATTGCTCGACATCTAATAAAATATTATTATCAGAATAAAATTAGAAAACCCAACGTTTAGAGGAATGTTTTAAATTTTTCCGGCTTTTTCTGTCTAAATTTCAGAGTGCTTCGATGGATAAAACGCACTCTTCCGATAAGGATATTCAATCAATTTCGTTTTGTCTGAAAATTAATTTTGTATTTTATTTCATTTTTTTTTAATTGTTCAAATTACAATAGGAATTTTTTTGTTCGTTGTAGTCCAAATTTGGTCGTTGGATTCTTGTTTTTTTTAACAGAAGTTTGCATCGATATTGGGATTAAACTTTTTATGTTGTTGAACATTAAGCCAAAATAATCGTTAAGTCAAAAATTGAGAATCGGACGCTTAAGAAAAAAAGATAGTGTTTTTTCCGTCTCGTTTCATATTCAGTTTAGGGTGCATGGGGTGAATATAACGCAGTCTTCCAACAGGGATATTAGGTGGATACATTTTTCTGGTAT
>NC_046664.1:75510354-75544448 GCF_010883055.1 Belonocnema kinseyi | reverse complement strand
GTGGATACATTTTTCTGGTATTGTCCGACATCCAATGAAATATTATTAGCAGAATCAAATTAGATAACCCAACGCTTAGAGGAATGTTATAATTTTTTCCGGTTTTTTACGTATAAACTTCAGAGTTCCTGGATAGATAAAACGCACTCTTCCGATAAGGATATTAGAATAAAACTTTCTATGTTGAACATTAAGCCAAATTAATTATTAAGTAAAAAATTGAGAATCCGACCCTTAAGAAAAAAAGTATGTGGTTTTTCCGTCTCGCTTCATATTCAGTTTAGGGTGCATGGGGTGGATATAACGCAGTCTTCCAACAGGGATATTGAGTGGATACTTTTTTCTGGTATTGCCCGACATCCAATGAAATATTATTAGCAGAATAAAATTAGATAACCCAACGTTTAGAGGAATGTTATAATTTTTTGCGGCTTTTTCTGTAGACATTTCAGAGTGCGTTGGTGGATAAAACACACTCTTCCGATAGAGATAGATATTAAAAGAATACTTCTTCCGGTATTGTCCGACATCCAATAAAATATTATTAGCAGAATGAAATTAGATACCTTCACTTTTAGAGGAATGATATAATTTTTCCCAGTTTTTTCTGTCTAAATTTCAGAGTGCGTTGGCGGATAAAACGCACTCTTCCGATGATGATATTGGGATAAAACGTTTTATGTTGTTCAACATTAAGCTGAAGTAATTATTAACTATAAAATTTGAGAACCGGACGTTTAAGAAAAAAGTAAAAAATTTTTCCGTTTCATTTCATATACATTTTAGAATGCCTAGATAAATATAACGGAGTCTTACGATAAGGATATTGAGATGAAACTTTTTTTTTGCGTTGTCTGATATAAAATCACATATTAAATTATTTGGACGATCAATGAAAAAATAAAATTTGAGTAATTCTTCTAAATTTTATATTTTTGTTTATAAACGTTGCAAACTTCAGTTGACATGAAATCTTGCTCTTTGCTTGAAAAGTGGAGTAAAATAAGCGAAATTATTTGCCAAATAGGTCAAACAAATTTAAAAAATACTAATTTAACCAAACAGAATCAAAATTGTTTTTTATTATTCTCAAAGTTTCGGGATTGAGTGGTAGATGTCATTCTTTTTAGTGTGCGTTGTTCGATCAGTCACATACAATAATACTATTAATTATTAAAATCAAGAGAGTACATTTACTTCAGACCAAGTCGCGAACATCTGAAGCAATTTACACGAAATTATTAGAGCCTAAAATCAATCTCCAATATGAGATCAGCCAGTAATTATATTTATAGATACACGAAAAGAATATAAATAGTTTGCAACAAAAGACGATTTTCACGCATACAAGAACGTAAAACAGCACAATTTTCATTTTCGCTTACGATAATTCTAATTTGGTAAACAATTTTGTTAAAATGTAAACATAGATATTCTCAAATTCGCCAAAAGCAATTGAGAAAAAGATGGTCCCTCTGTCGACAGCCAGGATATGAGCTCATTTCTCAGAGCATTTTCTAATAAATGAAAGGAATTGTTATCTACAAAAAATACTTGTGAAGGTGCTTTCTCTCTGGCATTTTTCAAATACGAGGAATGCAGCTAACAACTTTTAATTCCCATTGTTATGAAAATTTATTTAAAAATTGCCAGAGAGTAGAAACCTAAAATTTCGACTGATGGCTTCGGCTTACCACTGGTTTATGTTTAAGTATGTTTATTTGACACCAGAAATCCGAAAGAGGAACGTGAATCAAGTTCAAAGGAAAATTCCCTGAAAAGAGTTCAAAATTTTCAATCTGTGCCATTGTCATGTCAGATGTAAACCTAAGAATTTGTAAATTTGACCTCTTAGAGCCAATTCGATTTTCTTTGGTACTCTTTGCTCTTACAGAAAAAATGGAATTTATGATGAGACTTTTTTACAATCATGTAATTGTGAACCACATACTCACAACATATACTTCTCGATAAACACGGCAAAAACAAAGTCTTAGAATGCGGACAAATTTCGAGCTTACAAAATAAGACTTTGTTTTTATTGTTCTCTACTTAATAATCAGTACTTACAATCCGTCAAAATTGTATTGTTTGGAAGTTGTGACAATGATTCCACGTGAGTATCGGACTGAAGTAGTTTTGCAGGGTGTCTTAATTGAGTAGGCTCGAAAAAATTTCCCTGCCACTTCCAAACTTTTTCGGGTACATTTATGAAAAATTCCCGGTTTTCCAGTTGAGTAGACACCCTGTTTTAATTGAATAGGATTAGCTATTTGAGGTTGGCTCGCGTTTTGAGGGTACGGACGACACTCCGAAATGCGGGATGGGAGGGGGGAAGAAATGCGCGGATGGGTCAGTTGGTGTTTTGTTTGTTGGAGCGAAGGCGAGCAAGACCTGATCGCTCGCCTTCCTCTTCGTCGGATGTGCAGGGTGGCGCTCCACCTTGAACTGCACCTCTCGACGACGTGGCTTGCATCAGTTCTTGATCCGGACCGTTCCGGTGCTCGTAGAGCAAAATGTTCAGAGTTTCCTCGTAAATTCGCGCTTCCGGAAACTCGACCTGTGCATAATTTGTGCTCATGAGTACACTGTTTTATCTTAAATCGAGCCTTATACAGTAGAGTAGTCATCAAAGAAAAATTGGCCTGGCGGTACTTTTTCATAAACTAAGTTAACAGTTTCATGAGGGGGGGGGGGGGTCTATAACGGGAAATAATGTTACGAATTTGGATAATATTTAAAACTCCATTTAGAACACAATTTAGAATTAAAGAAGAATACCATTAACTTTCTTAACCCTTGTGTTGTCACCTGGGTACCCGTGTACCCATCGGCATACGTTTTGTTAAATAACTTTTTTTTCTAATAAAGATAGGTCGAATGCTTCTCGAATCAGCATGATTTAACTGATTCTCTATCGAAATCTGCATTGCACACATTTTTATAAATTTTTTTTTGCTTGAAATATCTTGCAATTTAAAAAAAAGCACAGTGGAGCCACCCGGGTACCTGGTTACCCCGACAGAAAAAGCATGATTTTCATACAGTATATCATAAAAATAAAGTTTGTTGTAATAGTATATGAAGTAAATATGGATAATTTTATAAATAATAACAAAATATATACATTTTTAATTGAATTTTCTTGAATTCTTGGACGTAATACCGAGCCTCCTCGGCAACAAGAAATTTGCGATGTAGCTGCGCACGTTTTATATCTGTTTCAGGACTACCAAGGTCACTGCACATTATTAAATTATTATATTCACGTAGGAATACCTTCCTAGAATATGAATAATTAAATATTGATTGAATACACATAGTTACTTCAAGTTACAATGGACTTTTAACAACAATTTCGTTGGCGGGGTACCCAGGTACCCGGGTGGCAGGCGCTGTGATTTTTTTTTTGGTGGCAACACAAGGGTTAATATTAACATTATAAAAAATGACGATGTTTCCATTTCTACAAATCGTTTTCGCAAATAAAACTAGTCTGGTAGCTTACTTAATTCAGGGGGGCCGTTTTAATCGACGAAATAAATTCCCGGTCATTTCTCGGTTTGAAAACATTTCTCACGGTCAATGAAATTTAAAAAATGGAACACTAAAGCAACAAAATTTTCCTCTTGAGGTAATAAAAACTGAGCTTTAAATGAAAGCACTCAAAGTGGAACTGTTAAATTTTGAAATTTTAAAATTGAAATTTTGAAAGTTTTTAATTTAAAAAATTTGTAATCAAATGCTCAATAATTTACACGTGTGAAATTGAGCGTACTAATATTTTTCGATATAAAAAACGTAAATCAACGTTATCATTTGCAACGCTCTAAATGAAAAAATCAACCAATGAACTTTAAAATTTTCAAAATTATATACTTTTAAGCTGGAAACATCAAAAATTGAAACAAATTTTAACTGAACACTTCTTAAATTAGAAATTCAATTATTGTCTTTTTAAATAGTTTAAAAATCCTTGGAAAACTTAAAAATTTTATTTCAAAATCTTGAGAAATCTAGAAGTTCTTTTAAATTGGCTTTAAATTTAAAATTATTTTGGAAAATTGTTTTAGAACTTCTAAATGTCTGTTAAAATGAATTGAATTTCTTCTACAATATTCAGAGAATCCTGCAAACTTTAGAAAATTTCTTTACAATTTGGATGTATAAGTAACAATTGAAAATTTATTATTTTTATGCGAAATTTGAGTAATTCTAAGATATGCAGAAATTTTTAAAAGATTCAAAATCAATGTGAAAGACTAATATAAAGCAAAATGTAGATTTTCGTAGATTTTAATCAAAAAAATTAGATTTTTTTCAAGAATTGTGAAAGGCTTCAAAAGAATAAAAACATTTTCTTAACATTCATAGGAAAATTAAAAATAACTTTTCATTTTTAAAAATTATTTCAAAAGGAACATTTAAAAAGTTTTTCAAAGATTTAAACAAAATTTTCCAAAAAGATTTTAAGAATAGTTTCTAAAATTTGCATTATAATTATTTTCAATCTTTTTAAAATTCCTAAATATCTCTTAAAATTACTCAAATTTTTTCTACAAATTTTCATTTGTAAATTATGCATCAAAAATTTAAAATTCCACAGAATTAAAATTGTAACGTTCAAAGTTGAAAGGCTCTTCGAAATTTTAACGATTCCAGGTTTTTTAATAAAAAAATTCAGTTCAAGATTCTTTACTTTTCAATATTTGGTTTCAATTTCCTTGTCTTAAATAAAAATTCAAATATTGCTAAATATTCAATAATTAATATTTCTTTTTTTAATTATCCATCAATTTTTTTATTTTTACACATTTTCTAGACTGCAAATTGTGACCAAAGAATTCCCCTGATAATGAAAACAAACATTTTTCGAAATATTGGGGAAATTTGTTAATAAAAACTTGTCCGATAGAGTTGTAAACAAATTCTGTTGTTCTTTTTTATCCGAAATCTCACTATATTTTTGGGTAAACTTTAATTTTTTAATTGAAAAGGTTACTATTATATTTTTGGTTCAGAATTGATCTTGTTTCGTTAAAAATTCTATTCTTTAGTTGAAAATTTAAGAGATTTTTTTATTGAAAAATTCAACTACATTGTTAAAAATTTTTTTTTAGTTGAAGGTTTATCTTTTTGGCAGAAAATTGAACTATTTTGATGAAAATTCATTTCATGTTTGGTTCAAAATAAATTATTTAAACTTCCATTCTTGGTTCAAAATAGATCTTTTTGATCTTTAAAATTGAACTATTTGGTTAAGAATTTATCTCCTTTGGTTAAAAGTTCTTTTAATGTTTCGTTAAAAATACATTTTTTAAACTAAATATTAAATTATTCCATTTATGGTTACAGTAAAGTCTTTTTTTTTTGTAGAACATTAATTTTCTTGATTTAAAATTCATCTTTTTGGTTGAAATTTTACAACTTTTTTCTAAACTAATTTTTTTTCTGTATATTTTGTGAGTTAAAAATTAAACTATTTGATATAAATTAATGTATTTTGTTTAAAAGTCGCTATTTTGATTAGGAAATTATTCTTGATTGAAAATTATCTTTTTTGTTAAAAAGTTCATCTGTCATGGTAAAAAAGTCATATTTTTTGTTTGAAAATAAACTTTTTTTCATGAAAATTTAACCGTTTCCTGAAAAAATTTGACTTTTTGTCTTGAAAATTCAAATATTTTATTGACTTTTAATCTTTTTTGTTTGAAAATTCGACAATTTTATTGAACATGAACCTTCGTAGGCTGAAAATTCAACTGTTTTTTCAGAAATTCAAATATTTTGTTGAAAATCTTTTGATGAAAATTAATTTCATGATTGGTTGAAAATAAATTTGTTACACTGACAATTGAAGTATTTATTTTTTTGATTCGAAATGTATCTTTTCCAGTTAGAAATTTAATTCCTTGATTAAAATTTTTTATTTTTTATCTGAAAATTCATCTTTTTGATGGAAAAATTCATGTGTTTTGTTTGAAAATATGTCTTTCTTGGCAAAAGTTTAATCATCCTGGTAGAAAATGTATCTTGTTTGGTTAAAAATATCTTCAAAATTCAACAATTTGGTAGAAAATTAAACTCTTTGGTTCAAAACTAAACTTTTCGGTTGACAAATAATATTTTTAGGGTTTAAAATTAAACAAATTTGTTGGAAATTTTGGTTTTTATTTTTTATTATCAGAGTTTTTATCTGAAAATTATTACATTTTTGGTTGAAACTTATCCTGTATATTTGATAAGCCAAAAATTCAACTATATTTGGCAGAACTATCTTGTTCAAAATTCATATTACTTTATTGAAAATTATTTTTGTTAAAAATTCATCTTTTTCGATTTTTTAAGCTTAAAACAGTCTTTTAAAAATGTGTGCTTTTTGTCTTGAAAATTAAAATATTTAATTAAATTTAAATCTTTTTGCTTTGAAAAATCGACAATTTCATTAAAAATGCATCTTCGTATACTAAAAATTCCACTGTTTTGTCAACAATCTAATTATTTTTAGAAAATTTAATTATTTTTAAATCATTTCTGCTCGAAAATTCATCTATTTTATTGAAAATTCATGCTTATGGTTTAAAATTCATCTTTCATGGTAGCTTTATTTTAGTTTCTTGTTTGAAAAGTAACGTTTTTGTTAAAAATTTGACTGATTTCGAAAAAAATCGTCTTTTTGGCTGGAAAATTTTACCATCTTTTTCAATCGTTAACTATTTTTTTTTTTTTTAGATAACTCGCCTCTTTTACGGAAAATTTCATCTTGTTGTCAAAGTAACTGTTTTGTTTAAAATTCATTTATTTTGTTAAAAAATTGTCTTTCGTGTTGAAATTTCATATCTTTGGTTAGCAAATCTTATTCTGTTTGAAAATTCAACTATTTTATTAAAGAAGTAATAGATTTCGGCTTAAAATATTAAAAATTTAAAGTGTTTCGCATTGAATTCAATATTTTATCGAAATTAATTTGATTTAAAAGAATTTCTAAACGTAAAATCCGTCTTTATCCAACAGCTACGTTACTTTCAGGAGAGATAAAAAAAGGCAAGAATTGGTATTGTAATTTACGGTTAGCCTATAACTGGAAAAATGTTCTTTGTGACAAGAAAGCGGCTTAGCGCCGCCACGCCTTTAAAAAAAAAGTATCATGACGGCGCCAAGCCCCGCCAGGCCTAGACTACACCACTGTTTTTAAATGGAAAAAACATTCTTGTACCTTGAGTTTAAATCATTCAGACTTCATAATTGTTCCCCATTTTTTTTTTAAATTCATCATTCTTCGTTGAAAATTAACTATTTTCAACTATTTTTGGATACAAAAGTGACCATTTTTGATTAAAAAAAAACTTTTGTTGATGAAAATTTAACTATATTTGAAAAAATAGAGTAATTGCACCCTTAAGTATCCTTTTTTTTTGTTAAATAACTCCCCTAAAATATTTTATCATCAAATTTTTTTTTAAAGTTATTAACAATCAAAGTTTTTGATAATTTTTTTTTGAATGGATTACTTACGAAGGGTTAATCGAAATTGAATAATTGAGTTATGAAAATTTTTGTTACGAAATATACTTTATGCTAAAAAAAATTTTCGGTAGTAAAAAACATTTTTTTATTGTTTAAATAATCGTTTGTTTTAAAAAATTAATTAAACTTCTCCGCCTGTGAAAGAATTTTTCAAGGTGCCAATAGATTCTACAATCTCTTCCGAAAATTCTGGTGAAAAAATAAAGTTTTCAACCAAGAAGATTCATTTTTAACAGAAAAAAATATTTTTTTAAACAAATTGGTTCAAAAATTCAACCAAGTAGTTAAATTTTAAACCAAAAAAGGTGAATTTTCAATTAAAAAATGTAGTAGTTTTTATTTAAATTAAAAATCTCCATTATTTTAGATACAAACTAGTAATTTTTTTTTTTTGTAGAAAATTAATCTTCTTGGTTGAAAATTTCACTTGAAGATAAAACTATTTTATTAAAAATTCAATTTTATTAAAAGCTCAGTTTAAAATTCATCTTTTTGTTGAAAAAAATAATTTATTACCCAACTGTTGCCATATTTCTTGGCTTAAAGTTGAACCATTTTATTAAAAAATTCATTTTTTTTTAAATGATGCTTCATTCTTTTAATTGAAAATTCATATATTTTGTGGAAAAGTGAACCATTTTGATAATAGTATTTTTTTTTTAATTAATCTTTTTAACTGAAAACTTAACCATTCATCTTTTGGTTGAAATCCGATTTTTTTTTAGTAGATAATGGATCTGTTTGGTTAAAAATTAATCTTTTTGATTAAAAAATTGACTATACCTTGTTAATAACTTTTTAAAAAATAAATTTTTTGCAAAAATATTTTAGGGAAGTTATTTTGATATAAAAACGAATCGAAAACTGTATAAATTGATTGAAAATAGAACTATCGATTTAAAAGTGGCACACTTGAGATATTTTGACCCTTTTTTTTCAACAATCGTCTTTATTTAATTAAAAATTTGTCCTTTTAATTAATCAACTATTCCATTGAAAATTCGTAGTTTTCTGGTTGTTTTCAACTGTTTTTTTTATTTATTTCAAATTTGAATCTCTTTTTGGTTGACATTCCATTTTTTTTCGTTTAGAATGTATCTTTTTTATCAAAGTTGAACAATTGAAAATTGATATCTTTTGGCAGAAAGTCTTTTTTGGTTGAAAATTCAACTATATTGTTGAAAACTCGTCGTTTTCATTGTAATTGAACTGTTTTTGATTAAAAAATAAAATAATTTTTATTATAAATTGACCTACTATGTTAAAAATTCCTTTTTTTGTTTTTTAAAATCATGTCTTTTGGTAGAAAATGTTTTTTAATTTAGGATTACAATATTTTGTTGAAAATTTGTCGTTTTTGGTTTAAAATTTTGACTAATTTGTTCAAAATTCTTTTTTGAGTTAAAAATTAATTTTTTAAACTTATAATTGAACTCTTTTTGATTTAAAATTAATATTTTTTTAGTTGAAATATTTATCACATTTTTCGTTCGAATGATTGAACTTTATTTGTAGTTCAATTCAATTTTTAACAATTTTAAATCAATATCTTTTTGGGTTGAAATTCCAACTAATATATTTTTCCTTGAGAATTCATTTTGTAAACTGAAAATTCCATTTTTTTTTGGTCGAAAAGTATTCTTTCTTGGTAAAAAATAATTTTGTTGTTTGAAAATTTAAATTTTTTGGTTAAAAAATCAACTGACTTCCAAAACTTCGTCTTTTTGGTTTGGAAATTTTACAAATAGTTTTATTGCACTTTCATTTTCCATTTTTTGTTTAAATTTTTGACTAATTTGTTAAAAATTCTCTTTCGAATTAAAAATTAATATTTTAAACTTACAATTGAACTCTTTTTGATTTAAAATTAACATTTTTTTAGTTAAAATATTTATCACATTTTTCGTTCGAATGATTGAACTTTATTTTTAATTCAATTCAATTCTTTTAAATTTTAAATCAATATTTTTTTGGGTTGAAATTCCAACTAATATATTTTTCCTTGAGAATTTATGTTATAAACTGAAAATTCCATTTTTTTTTTGGTTAAAAAATCAACTGCCTTCCAAAAATTCCTCTTTTTGTTTACAAATTTTACAAATAGTGTTATTGCACTCTCAGTTTAAATTTTTGGTTAAAAATTTTACTATTCTAATTTAATTTCTTCAGAATTCATCTCTTGATTAAAAATTATATTAAATAATTACACATTTAATTACGTTTTTTTTCAAAATTCAACTCTTTTGGTATAAATTCATCCTTTTTAATCGAAAATCCAACTGTTTTGTTGAATAATCGCCTTTTTCGGGGAAAAAGTTGATCATTTTAATTAAAAATTTATTCAGAAAAAAAATTAATTAAAAAATTTATCTCTCTTAGTTGCAAATTCGTGTCTTTAGCTTGAAAGTTCAACTATTTAGTTAAAAATTCATCTTTCTTGGAAAATAATCTTTTTTGGTTGCGAAATCAACAATTCTATTGAAAATTCATCGTTATTTATTGAATTCAACTCTTTTTATTTCAAATTGGGATATATTTTTTTTTTGAAATGCAAACTATTATATGAAAATTAACTTTTTTGTTAAAAAATTATCTTTTTGGACTCCAAAGTTAAAAACTTAATTATTTGGGAAGAATTTATCTATTTTGCAGATAATTAATCTTCTAGGTAGAAAATTTCTGCTGTTGGTTAAAAATTCAATTATTTAGATAAAAATTAATCCATTTCGTAGAAAATTCTTCTTTTTTGGTTTGAAATTTCAACAATTTTGTTGAACATTCGTCGTTTTAGCTTCAATTGAACTCTTTTTCATTTAAAATAAACTATTTCGTTGAAAATTCTTCGTTTTTGTTTAGAAAATGTAACTAGTTTGTTGAAAATTATTTTTTTATTTGGTAGAAAATTAGTTTCTTTCATGTGATAATATAACTGTTTGAATTATTAAAAATTTCTCTCTTTTGTTGTATTTAAATATATTTTTATTTAAAATAAAAAAACTTTTCTGTTAAATATCTATTATATTTTGCGTTGAGAATTTATATTTTTTTATTGAAAATTCAACGAGGTATTTTGTTGAAAACTCATGTTTTGGTCGAGATTCAGGTCTTTGGTTTAAAATCTAATTATATATATTAAGAATTCTTTTTTTTTTTTTTATTTAAAAATTCACTTTTTTGTCAGAAAAGTCAGATTTTTTGAAAATGAACTATTTTTTTGAAAATACAATATACTCCGACTTGAAAATTTAGGAATTAAAATAGTTTTAAATTTAATTTAAGATGGTAGATACATTCCCTATTTTCTTGAAAAATCGTCATATTTCCCTTGTTTTGAGATAATTTTGCGCTCTGAAGTCTATTATTTTTTAAAGTTAATTTACTCTATAGTAAAATTGAAAAATATTTAATCCCAAGGTACAGAATTTATAAAAATATTCCAAATTTATAACTTTTTTCAAACTTTCTCAAGTCTTATAACTAAATTTAGATTCTAAAATATTATTAGGAAATTATATTCACCTTTGTATGTTTTTTGTCAGTTGCGTAGACAATAGAGTGACAACAAACTTCAGCTACTTTGCGACCATGACCGTAAAACGTCCAGCAGCAAATTTCACTTGATCCGATAACATCTTTGATAAATAGAACTCTCCCACTAAATCGAAGGGACATCTTATCAAACAGTTCTATGTTTTTTAATAAATTGTCATCTGACGTACTGGAAAAAAAAACCCAGAATTTTTTTTAGTTAAAAGATCAATTTTGCAAGCACTGGGAGAAACTTCAACCGAAAAGGACAACATTCGTTTTTTTTTCTAATCCCATTTCTGTGATACTCTACGATATTTTTTTTTTTGAGAATGAAAAAGAAAAAAATCCCTAGGGAGATTTTTGAATATATTAGATTTTTCATTTTTATTTTGCGTCCAAAAAACGGCTCCCGGTCAAGTTTTTCAATTTTGCCGGTGATCTAAAATTAACAGAATATTTGCCGCAAAACACACCAGTACAAAAAATTGCAAAATAAATTATTTTTTAAATAAAATTATGAAGCTTCGGCTAGAATATTTGAATTTACAACCAAAAAAGATGAATTTTTAAAGAATAAGATTAATTTTCTACCGAAAAATACAAATTTTCTACAAAATATATTAATTTTAACGAAATAGTTTAATTTTAAGTTAAAGCAGACAAATTTTCAACAAAATAGATCAATTTTGAACTAAGAAAAAAGAATTTTTAACCAGGAATGGAATAGTTCCATTTTTAGTTTAAAAAATTATTTATCAACCTAACTGATGAGTTTTTAACTAAAATGATGAATCTGGAACTGAAATAGTTAAATTTTCAAAAACAATAAATTAGTTTTTACTAAAAAAAAGTAAATATTCAATTGGAATAAGTTAAATTTCCAATTAAAAAAATTACTTTACACAACAAAAAACAAATAATTTTTAACATAAAAAAAGTTAAATTTTCCTACAAGGTGATAAATTTTCAACTAAAATTGTAAATCTTTAACTGGAATAGTTGAATTTTAAACCAGAAAAATGAATTTAAAACTGAAATGATGAACCTTTAACTAGAATAATTAAATTTTTGACAAAAATGATGAATTTTCGACCAAGAAGATTAATTACTGCAAAAAATATGAATTTTCCACTAAAAATATCATTTTTTTCAACCAAAACATTAAATAATTAAATTTGTAGTCAAAAAGGAATGTTCAACCAAAGAGATGAATATTTGTCTAAAATTATGGAATATTCAACTGGAATAATAGTTAGATTTTCATTTTAAAAGACAACATAATTTTTAACAAAAAAAAAAATTTTCAACAAAGTAGTTACATTTTTAGAAAAAAATTCATTTTCATCGAAAGAAAAAACAAGTTTTCAATTAAATATCTCATATTTCAACCAAAGAAATTAATTTTTAATCACTTTAATTTAATTTTTAATATATTTTAACCGAGTAAATTAATTTCCAACCTAAAGGATGAATTTTCAACTAAAATTATGAATATTCAACTAGAAATGTTAAAAATTCTTTTCCCTTTTTCTTGTTGAAACATCAAATATTAAATTTTTCTTTGAGAATTGATATTTTTGTTATAAATTCTTTTGAAAATGCTTCTTTTTTGTTTCAAAATTAAACATTTTTTTACCAAAAAATTATTTGACAGAAAATTCTTTCTTTTGGATTAAAAATTCATCTTTTTTTGTTGAAGATTTATCTTTCTTCTAAAAAATGCAATTAATTGGTATAAGATTATTGTATTTTGTTTAAATTTCTTACTTTGTGGGAGATGTCAATAATTCGTTTTTATTGGTTAAATTCAACAATTTTTGAGATTCAATAGTAAAATATTTTTTGATTGAAATATCAACTATTACAACTGTTCCGAAAAAAAACATTCTGCGTTAAAAATTAAATTTTTAAATTGAAAAGATAACTATTTGGTTGAAAAATCAACGGTCTGGTAGAAAATTAGATTTTTTGTTGAAAATTTATATTTTCCGGGTTGAAATTCGAATCTTTTGCAGAAAATTAACTTTTTTAAACATTTTTTAAAATGAAAATTTAAATATTCTTTTTTTTGGATAAATTTTTATCTTTTCAAATTAAAAAATTCAACTATTTGGTTGAAAATTGATTTTATTTGTCGAAAAATCGTCTGTTTAGTACAAAATTAATCTTCTTAGTTGAAAATCCAACTGTTTTGTATAAGGCTCATCTTTTTGGATTATAAATTAAACATTTTTGATGAAATTTCTTTTCTTTATCGATTGAAAAATGTTTTTTGGTTGAAATTTTAACTCTTGTTAAACATTCGTTATTTTTATTTCTTTCTTTTGTGCAACTTTTTGTTGAAAAATCAATGTTTTTTGGTTGAGGATTCAACTATTTTGTTAGAAAGTTCAAATGAACTGTTTTTGATTTAAAACGAAAATCTTTTTTTTTATTCAAATATAAACTACTAAATTATTTATTGGCAATTGATTTTTTTCTGTTGAAAATGAGTTTTTTTTGTTGAAAATTCATATTTTCCGATTAAAAATTTGAATTTCTTGTAAAATTGTTTTTTCTTTATTTTAACATTTTTTAAATGAAAATTTAAATATTCCATTTTTGTATAAATGTTGATCTTTTCAAGTTCAAAAATGCAACTATCTGGTTGAAATTTTATTTCATTTGTCGAAAATTCGTTTGTTTAGTACAAAATTAATCTTATTTGAAAATCCAACTGTTTTGTACAAAACTTGTCTTCTTAGCTTAGAAATTGAAAATTTTAGAAAAAATATTTTTTATTCATCGACGGAAAATTGTTTCTTGGTTAAAGTTTTAACTCTTCTTAAAGATTCGAAATTTTTTATCTTTTTTTGTTTGTTAAAAATGCAGCTTTTCTTTGAAAATCGATCTTTTTTTGGTTTAGGATTCCACTATTTTTGTTAGAAATATGTCCAAAAAATGACCAAAAAAATTCAATTCAACTGTTTTTTTCTATAAAATGAAAATATTTTCTTGGTTAGAATATAAACTACTACATTATTTTTTGACCATTCATATTTTTTGTTTCACTTTATTAATTCATAAGAAACATTAGGATTTTACAAAAAAAATCTCCACCCAAATCGTCTTACGTTATTTTTTAATGACTTTTGGGTTGAAGTCACTCGTGAGACACACCTTGGGGATACGCCTTTAGGGTACCTCTTTGACCTTGACAACAGCGCCATCTGGCACGCGAATTATTGGGTCTTTTAAAGATATTAGAACAATATTTATGAAAAAAAAAAACATTAAATATTTATTAATTTCAATAAAAAATATTATACTAAGGTATGTATACTATACATGTTAAAGATGAAACATTTCTTTTTTTTTTATTGACCAACAATTTCTAAAGAAAGCAGAATCATGAATAAATTCTTAATTTTTCGCGAACATAAGTCGTCTTTATGAAATCTTTGGGAATATTTTTAAATCGCTGTAAATTTTTTGAAATTATTGAAATCTTTGTGAAAATTTAAAATCTTTTGAAGTATTTAAAATATTTGTGAAATCTTTCTTTAATCTAAGCGAAAACTTTTGTATTTACTTGAAATCGCTGGAATATTTGAAACTTTTGTGAATTATTTAGAAATTTTTCAGAAGAATTTAAACTCGTTAAAAATCTTGGAAATGTTTTGTATTTTCGGTTACTGTACCCTTTTTTAAATCTTTTAAATTCTTGAAATCTTTTGTATTCATTGGATATCATTGAAATATTGGAAATTTTTTAAATATTCTAATTTTTTTTAATGATTTAAGATTATTTATATGCTTCAAAATCTGATGCACTGTACCCTTATTTGAAATCTTTGAAATACTTGTATTTTTTGACATCCCAGTAAAATTTTGATATCTTTGAATTTATAGTGTAATGTTTTTTTGATTTATTTGAACTCATTAAAATATTTGAAATATATGTAAAATCTTTTGAAATCTTTGTAATATCTTAAAAATCTTTGTGAGATCTTTCGAAATCTTCTAAACATTTTTGAAATCATTTAAAACCTATCAAATGTTTTGAAATATTTTAACAAAATTTAAAATCAATGCAAACCTTTGAAATTTTTTGAAATCTTAGAAATCTGATTTAACTTACGCTTTTTAAAATATTTAAAATCCGAGTTAAAAACCTTGAAATCTCGGAAAAATGTTAAAATCTTTGTAAAATGTTTCAAATCTTTGAATTTGAAATCTTTATAAAATTTTTTATAAAATCTTGGAAATATTTGTGTTATTTTTTATATTAATTTGAAATCATTAAAGTATTTGAAATCTGGTGTACAGATTTGAAACCTTTTTGAAACGTTTGAATTTGAAATCTTTGTGAAATCTTTTGTGTTCATTTCAAATCATTAAAATATTTGAAATCTTTTTAAATCTTGGTAAAATTTTTGAAATTCATTAAATCTTTGTGAAATGTTTTGAAATATTTGTGAAATATTCGAAATCTTTGTAAAATCTTTTAAATCTTTTGAAATCTTCTAAACACATTTAAAATCGTCTGAAAGCTTTAAAAAATGTAAATCTTTCAAATCTGGTGTACAGTACTCTTTTTGAAATCATTGAATTTGAAATCTTTATGAAACTTTTATGAAATCTTTGAAATATTTGTAAAAATATTTCAAACCTTTGTGAATTATTTTGAAATTTCTCAGAAGAATGTAAACTCGTTTAAAATCTTGGAAATGTTTTGCATTTTCGGTTTCTGTACCCTTTTTGAAAGCTTTTCAATTTTTGAAATCTTTTCAATTTTCGAAATTTTTTGTATTCATTGGAAATCACTGAAATATTGGAAATTTTTCAAAATATGTAAAAAATTCTAATTATTTAATGTCTTTTAAATTCTTCAGAATCTTGAAAATCTGATTCACTGTACCCTTGTTTGAAATCTTTGAAATTAAAGTCAAATGTTTTTTTATTGATTTTAAATCATTAAAATATTAAAAATCTTTGGAGATCTTCTAACAAAATTTCAAATCATTGCAAATCTTTGAAATGTGCTGAAATCTTATAAAATCTAATTTACCTTGCGTTTTTTAACATCTTTAAAATTCGGGTTAAAATCATTTAAATCTTCTTCAAGTTTAAAATATTTGTGAAATGTTTGAAATGTTTGTGAATTTTTAAATTTTTGAAATATTTGTAAAATCTTTTTATTCATTTAAAACCATTAATATATTTGAAATCTTTTTCAAAAATTTTAAACCAACGCAAATATTTGAAATGTTCTGAAATTTGATTTACTTTACGTTTTTTTAAATATTTAAAATTTTTGAAATCTACTGAAAGTTTTAAAATGTTTCTAAAATGTTTGAATTTTTGGAATTCGAAATTTTTGTGAAATCTTTTAAAACGTTGTTAAAATCATGGAAATCCTGGAAATCTTTGTGAAATTTTTAAAAATATTTGTGGAATACTCGAAGTCTTTGTGACATCTTTTGAAATCTTCTTAATATTTTAAACCTTTGAGATCTTGTTCCCTTTTTGAAATCTTTGAATTTGAAACCTTTATGAAATCTTTGAAATATTTGTGAAATCTTTTCTGTTCATTTGAAATCATTCAAATGTTTGAAATTTTTTTTAATGTTGCTGGAAACTTTTAAATCTTTTTGAAATATTTGTGAAATGTTCGAAATCGTTGTAAAATCCTTGAAATCTTTGCGAAATTTTCGAAATCTTTGTGAAATCTTTTAAAATCTTCCTAACATTTTTGAAAATGTTAACATCTTTTAGTCTTTGAAATCTGGTTCCCTTTTTGAAATCTTTCAATTTGAAACCTTTATGAAATCTTTATGAAATCATTTCTATTCATTTGAAATCATTAAAATATTTTTAAAAATTTTTAATGTTGCTTGAAACTTTGAAATCCTTTTGAAATCTTAACATTTTTGAACATTTTTAATTTTTGAAATATTTCTGAAATCTTTTGTATTCATTTAAAATCATTAAAAGATTAGAAATTTTTTTAATGTTGATGGAAACTTTGAAATCTTTGTGAAATGTTTTGAAATTTGTGAAATTTTCTGAAATATTTGTGAAATGTTCGAATTCTTTGTAAAATCCTTGAAATCTTTGTGAAATTTTCGAAATCTTTGTGAAATCTTCTCAACATTTTTGAAAATGTTAAAAAAATTTATTCTTTGATATCTGGTTCCCTTTTTGAAATCTTTATGAAATCTGCGACATATTTCTGAAATCTTTTGTATTCATTTAAAATCATTAAAATATATTAAAATGTGAGTAAGAACTTTGAAATCTTTGTAAAATCTTTGAAATCATTGTGAAATATTTTGAAATCTTCTAAAGAAATTTAAAATCGTTTAAAATCTTTAAAAAAATTAAATCTTTAAATTCTGGTGTACAATGCGCTTTTTTGACATCATTGGATTTGAAATCTTTGAAATATTTCTGAAATCCTTTGTATTCATTTGAAATCATTAAAATATGAAATTTTTGTGAAATCTCTTAAAATCTTTGAAATCCTTGACATTTTCTTGAAATATTTATAAAAATTTTCAAGTATTTGTGAAACCTTTTGTGCTCATTTGAAATCATTTAAATCTTTTGAAATCTCAAATTTATTAAAACGTTTTGAAATTGTTTTAAATCTTTTAAATCTGGTGCAATGCTCTTTTTTAAACCTTTGAAATTATTGAAATCTTCTAAAATCCTTATGAATTTTTTGTGAAATCTTTTGTATTCGTTTGAAATTATTAAAATATTTAAAAATTTTTTAAAGGTTGGTGGAAACTTTGGAATCTTTGTAAAATATTTGTGAAATTTTCGAAATCTTTGTGAAATCTTTTGTATTCATTTAAAATCATTAAAATATTGAACATTTTTTAAATGTTGGTGGAAACTTTGAAATCTTTCTGAAATGTTTTAAAATATTTTTGAAATGTTCGAAATCTTTTGAAAACTTCTGAACAGTTTTGAAAATGTTAAAAAAAATTTAATCTTTGAAATTTTTGAAACATTTGTGAAATCTTTTGTATCCGTTTGAAGTCATTAAAATATTTGAACATTTTTTAAATATTGGTGGAAACTTTGAAATCTTTGCGAAATGTTTTGAAATATTTATAAAATGTTCGAAATCTTTTGAAAACTACTGAACATTCTTGAAAATATTAAAAAATTTAATCTTTGAAATTTTTATGAAATATCTGAAATATTTGTGAAATCTTTTGTATTCATTTGAAATCATTAAAATATTTGAACATTTTTTAAATATTGGTGGAAACTTTGAAATCTTTGTGAAATGTTTTGAAATATTTGTGAAATGTTCGAAATCTTTATGAAATCTTTCGAAACATTCAGATTTTTGAAAATTTTAAATCTTTGGAATCTTTAAAATATTTGTGAAATCGTTTGTATTCATTTGAAATTTTTTAAAATGTTTGTGGAAACTGTGAAATGTTTTGAAATATTTGTAAAATGTTCGAAATCTTTTGAAAACTTCTGAACATTTTTGAAACTGTTGAGAAAATTTAATCTTTGAAATCTTTGAAATATTTGTTCATTTTTTTGCATTCATTTGAAATAATTAAAATATTTGAAATTTTTTAAAATGTTGGTGGAAGCTTTGAAATTTGTTGTGAAATGTTTTGAAATATTTGTGAAATGTTTTGAAATATTTGTGAAATGTTTTGAAATATTTGTGAAATGTTCGAAATCTTTATGAAATCTTTTGAAATATTCAGATTTTTGAAAATGTTAAAAATCTTTAATCTTTTAAATCTTTGAAATATTTGTGAAATCTTTTGCATTCATTTGAAATTATTTTAAATCTTGGTGGAAACTATGAAATCTTTGTGAAATGTTCGAAATCTTTTGAAAATTTCGGAACATTTTTGAAAATGTTAAAAAAATGTAATCTTTGAAATCTTTGAAATATTTATGAAATCTTCTGTATTCATTTGAAATCATTAAAATATTTGAAAATTTTTAAAATGTTGGTGGAAACTTTGAAATCTTTGTGAAATGTTTTGAAATATTTGTGAAATGTTCGAAATCTTTTAAAATATTCAGATTTTTGAAAATGTAAAAAATTTTAATCTTTGAAATCTTTAAAATATTTGTGAAATCTTTTGTATTCATTTGAAATTTTTTAAAATGTTGGTGGAAACTTTGAAATCTTTGTGAAATGTTTTGAAATATTTGTAAAAAGTTCGAAATCTTTATGAAATCTTTTGAAATATTCAGATTTTTGAAAATGTTTAAAATTTGTAATCTTTGAAATCTTTAGAATATTTGTGAAATGTTTTGTATTCATTTGAAATTTGTTTAGATTTTAGTGGAAACTATGAAATCTTTGTGAAATATTTGTGAAATATTTGTGAAATGTTCGAAATCTTTTGAAAACTTCTGAACATTTTTGAAAATGTTAAAAAAATTTTATCTTTAAAATCTTTGAAATATTTGTGAAGTATTTTGTATATTCATATGAAATCATTAAAATATTTGAAATATTTTAAAATATTGGTAAAAACTTTGAAATCTTTGTAAAATCTTTGTGAAATATTTTTAAATCTTCTAAACGAATTTAAAATCGTTTAAAATCTTTAAATTCTGATGTACAATGCACTTTTGTGAAATCGTTAAATTTTAAATCTTTGAAATATTTCTGTAACCCTTTTTATTCATTTGAATTCATTAAAATCTTTGAAATTTTTTTGAAATCTCTTAAAATCTTTGAAAATTTTAGTAAAATCTTTGAAATCCTTGACATTATCTTGAAATATTAATAAAATCTTTCAAGTATTTGTAAAATCTTTTGTGCTCGTTTAAAATCCTTTAAACCTTTTGAAATCTCAAATTTATTGAAACATTTTGAAATTATTAAAAATCTTTAAAATCTGATGTAATACCCTTTTTTAAACCTTTGAAAATGTTTGAAATATTCTAAAATTCTTATCAATTTTTTTTATTCATTTAAAATCATTAAAATATTTGAATTCTGTAAAATGTTTTGAAATATTTGACATCTGCTGTACTGTACTTAAAATCCTTGAAATCTTTTGAAAGTTTTAAAATCTTTGTAAAATAATCAAAATGATTGTGAAATCTTTGAAATCTTATTTGCATTTCTTTTTAAAATCCTTGAATACTTTAAAAATCTTTAAAATCCATGAACTCTTTCTGAAACGTTTCAAAATCCTTTTCAAAATTATTAAAACTTTAAAATCTTTTAAAATTTGGCATATACTAAAAAACCAAGTGACCAAAAGCCCTCCAAAACTGATTTTGATCAAAACAAAAATTCAAGGTTCTCGCGCGAAATTCAAAAAGATTTCCAGGTTTTCAAGACTTAACAAAGAAATCAAGAAGAAATCTAGTTTTTCAAGGTAATTTGCAATCCTGCCAAGATTTCTTGTTGACATTGAATTAAAATTTCTTCCCAATAGTTCCAAATTGGTGGCGCTGTTGTCGCTACCCAACAGACGAATAGATTTTTAGTTTGCTCTGCTTTTTTTTATGTTACCTTGTGTAGGAATATTTGTTATTGTGTCTATTTACAAGCAATTTCACCACGGGTTTTGTGGTATTACTAATTAATAATTGCTCCTCTCGTTGAGAGGTAATTAGAGGGACTCTACATATGGGCTCCGTTTCCCGCTCCTTTTTTTGGAGCGCTTGTTCACACGATTCCGCCAGTTCGCTCACGCAGTAATACTTTGCCTCGGCAAGAAGCTCAGCCATTTCTTTTGTACTCTCTGGCAGAGGCACTGAACCATCCCTCAGGAAATTCAGAATTGTGCCAAAATGTTTTCCACAGCGGTCGATTAGTATCCAACCTGAAACAAAAAAAAAAAAACCAAATTTACGAATTTTGGGTCCAGAAAAAATTTCTTCATTTTATTGTAAATTTTTTTTTTATTGGTTGCAAAAACTTCTGGTAGAAGTTCACACGGCGAAAACTTTTTTTTATTTACACAGAAATTGTTGGTCCAAGCTTCAACGCATTATCCATAAAAAAAAGATATGTATTTACATTAAAACAACTTAAACTTAAAATGCATGCATCCATGTTCCCGTAATAAATCGAAATAAATAAAATCCAATTGTCTAAATAAATCGGTCAAATGTGGAGTATTTTTTGGTCACTATGAAAAATATGATAGCAAGGAGTCTTAGCCCAAAAATTTTAAGTTGATTCCGCAAATAAAATTAAACCTGTTCATCATAAAATGATCAAAATAAGCATTTGTTTATCAACATCGTTTTAATAATTATGTTTTTTTTTTACTACGAAAAATATTATAGCAAGGAGCCTTAGGAAAATAATTTTAAGGTGATTCCGCAAAAAAAAAATCAAGCCTTTTTATAAAAAATCGTCAAAATGTGCATTTGTATTATAGAAATTTCGTCTCTTTGTATTTAAAATTAAGATAGTTAGTAGAAAATTCTACTATTTAGTACAAAATTAAACTCTTTTCTAGAAACCTCGTCCTTTTGGCTTTAAAATTATAAAAATAGGTAGAAAATTCTTCTATTTTATAAAAAATTCGTCTTTTTTATTAAAAAATGCAACAATTTTGTAGAAATTTCTACTCTTTCACTATGAAAAATATGATAGCAAGGAGTCTTAGACAAAACATTTTAAGTTGATTCCGCAAAAAAAATTAACCATTTTCATCATAAAATGATCAAAATGAGCATTTGTTTATAAACATTATTTAAATAATTATGTTTTTTTTTACTCCGAAAAATATTATAGCAAGGAGCCTTAGGAAAAACATTTTAAGTTGATTCCGCAAAAAATTAATCCTTTTCATAAAAAAATCGTCAAAATGTGCATTTGTTTATAATTTTTTTTTTTAAACAAATAGCAATCATTAGCTATTCTTAACTTATTTTAAGCGCACAGCATTATCTGAGATACTGTATACACAAGCTATGGATCAAAATTAGCTAATCATTGCAAATCACGAAAAAATTACTTTTGTTAATTAATTTGTTTATAAAATTATTTAAAAATTTGTTGTTACTCCAACCCACTAATAAATTATTTGTAGTTAATTTTTACATTGATTTATGACCTTTTTAAATGAATTTCAAAGTCTTAAAAGAAATGGTATCATGGAAAATTTTAGCAACAAAAAATGGTAAGTTTATTGTTGAATAAAAAATTTTCGTTGAGTCAAAATAAAAATTGCACAGTTTAATGTTATACCTGGAAGCCTTACGGTCAAGTCTAAAAAATCAAAATCCGTTAAGAACTAAAAAACAACTAAAATATAAAAAAAATAAAATTTAATATTAAAATATTATATTATAATTATTATAATAAATATTAAAATTTTAATATAAAATATAAAAATATATACTACAAAATAAATAAAAAATAAGAGTTCTCAACTAAAAATGGAATAGTTAAATTATCGATTTGATATATTATTTTTCAATTAAAAAATCAGATTTATTTGTAAAATAAATTTAATTCAACTTTCAACCAAGCAGTTTTATTTTCAACCAAAAATATTAATTAATCACTAAAATGATCAATATTTAATTACAATACGTGAATTTTTAGGCAAAATTTAATTTTCGAATAAGATTAATTTTCAAATAGGAAGATTAATTTTCCGCCAAGAAAGGCAATTTAAAAAAAAAGGAATTTTTTACAAAGAAAAAAGCTGAATTTTTAACTAAAAAAGACTAATTTTGAACCAAACTAATAAATTTCCAATTACACTTATAAATCTTTATTTGAGATAGATGAATTTTAAACAAAAAGATAAATTTTTAACCTAATAGTTGAATTTAAAAAAAAAAAATTTGTAACCAAGAAGATTAATTTTGACCAAAGGAGACGAATTTTATAGAAAATACATGAATTTTAAATTAAAAATATAAATTCTCACCCAAACATTGAATTTTCAGCCAAAATTATTTTTTAAACAAAGAGATGAATTTTCAACTAAAAAGATGTAATTTTAAATTGGAATAGTTGAATTTTCCGGTAAAAAAAACTAATTTGCAATAAAAACGAAACTAATTTTCAACAAAATAGTTACATTTTCAAACGAAGTGATGAATTTTCAACAAAAATTATGAATTTTCAACTGGAATAGTTGAATTTAAAAACAAAAAACATAAATTTGCAAGTAAAATGATGAGTGTTTAACTAGAATCATTAAATTTCCAACAAAAAGATTAATTTTCCACTTAGAAGATTAATTTACACCAAAAACGTCAAAATTTTTTACTAAAAAGTTTAATTTTTCAAACAAATATTGATTCGAACTATTTTCAGTAAAACAATTGACAAAATAGTTAAAGTTACAACTGAAATAGTTAAATTTTCAGTGATAACATTAATTTTCAGAAAAAGAAAAAACGAATTTTCAGCAAAATAGCTCATTTTTAAGCTAAGGAGATGAATTTTTAATTAAAATGATGAATCTTTAACAAAAAATTAATTTTTAACAAAAGAGTAACTCTCAACCAAGTAATTCAATCTTCGTTCAAAAAAGATGAATCCGGAACAAAATATATATTATTTGATATTTAAACAAAAAAATATTGAAATTTTTAATAAATAATGGAATTGAACCAAAAAAGAACGATTTGTCAACAAAAGACGGATTTTCAACTCAAACCGATCCAATTTAACCCAAAAAAGAATAGTTGAATTTTCAGTTTAAAAAATTGATCGCAAACAACAAAAAACGAATTTTCAACAAAATAATTACATACATTAATATAAAGCTACTTTTACAAATGGAGAAAAAAATTGTGGGAAAAATGTGAAAAAATTTTGATTAATTAAGGGTATATGAGTAAAAATAATTATAATTTTTATTTCAGGGCAGGGAGTTTCAGTAAAAGAATACAATTTCACTTGAAACAGGGTATTTCGAAAAGAAAATTTTTCTGAATTATAATTTAAAATTTTAATATAGAAGCTAAACTCTTTTGTTAAAAATCAATTTTTTTTATGAAAGATTCATTTTTATTAAAAATTTATCTCTTTTTACTTGTTCTAAATCAAATTTTCAACTAAAAATTTACCTTTTCCAGTACAAAATTTAACTATTTTTTTGAAAATTCGATTTTTTTTTGGTTTAGAATTAGGTTTTTAACGGAAAATTCAACTACATATTTGGTTGCAAATGGATATTTTTTATTTAAAAATTACACTATTTTTGGAAATTCATGTAATTTGTGGAAAATTCGTATTTTTTTCTAGAAAATTAATCTTCTTAATTCAAAATTAATCTTTTTGGTAGGTATAAAATTCAATAATAACACTTGAAGATTCATAATTTAATTCATCATATTTAACCGTTACATTTTGGGTGGAAAATTGATCTTCTGAATTTGAGAATTTTTCAAAAGAATGATAATTTTAAGTTGATTCAGGGAATTTGTCAAAAAAATTACAATTCTGAGCTTAAGATGGATTTAAAAAAGAAGTATAATGAAGTAGTTTTCTTTAGAAAGAACCACTTAAGTCGATTTAAGTTATGGTACAAAATTGCTAAAGAAACTTATATAAATTTGTTTTTTACAACAAAAAATATACATGTTTCAGATAGTGCTAACATTTTAAAACCATAAAATATCATTTTTAGTTTATAATAAGACATCTTGAGAAGTTTCTTCGGCAATTTCATTTTTTTTTTTAAATTAAAATTCAGATATAGAGCAAGGTATTTTCCAGAAGAATTATAATTCATTTTTTCATTCTTTTTGGTTGAAAAGTCTACTATGAAATTTCTGGTTAAAAACTTAATAATTTTGTTTAAAAGTCATACTTTTTGTTCGTAAATTCAACTGTCTTGTTGAAACTTCGTCTTTTTGGCTTGAAAATTCAACAATTTGATTGCAATCTTTTTATTCATTGACTAACAAATTTTGTTTGTTAAAAATTGAACATTTTGTTGAACATTAGTTTTTTTAATTTGAAAATTCATCTCTTTCGGTAGAAATTTCACATTTTTTCGTTAAAAATGAATCAGCTTCAGTTGAACATTAAATTTTTATTTAAAATTCAACTGTTTTTTATAAAATTCAACAACTTGGTAGCAAATTGAACTCTGTAGTTGAAAATTGATGTATTGTGTTGAATGTTTGTCTTTTTTATCAGAATACCAAATTGGATGTTGTTAAAAATGCAACTATTTGTTTCAAAACTAATATATTTTAGTTGAGGATTAAAGTAGTTAAATCCATATATTTTTAAGTTACATTAAAAGCATTTTTCGATCCAATATCAACTATTACATTTTTGGTTAAAATTCATCTTTTTAAATGGAAAATTCAACTCCTTGGTTGAAATTTGAGCTAATTAATAGTTCGCAAGTTTACTTGGAAATAATATATATATTTTTTTGCTTAAAAATTAATTTTTAAAGTAAAAATGTAACTATTTTGTTGAAAATTCATATTCTCGGGATGAACATTCAACTTTTTTGTAGAGAATGCGCATTTTTGATTTAAAAATTCAATAGTTTGGTAAAAAATGCTACTATTTGGTACAAAATTAAACTGCTTTTTATAAAATTCGTATTTTTGGCTTTAAGATTATAAAAATAGGTCGAAAATTCTACTATTTGGTATACAATTAAAACTATTTTGTGAAAAAGTCGCCTTTCTGTATGAAAAATTAAACAAATTTGTAGAAAATTCTACTCTTTGGTACAAAATTAAACTGTTTTGTAAAAAAGTCGTATTTTCTATTTAAAAATTCAACAGTTTGGTAGAAAATTCTACTATTTGGTACAATATTAAACTGTTTTATAGAGATTTCGTCTTTTTGTATTTAAAATTAAGATAATTGGTAGAAAATTCTACTATTTGGTACAAAATTAAACTGTATTGTAGAAAGCTCATCTTTTTGGCTATAAAATGATAAAAATTGGTCGAAAATTCTACTATTTGGTATAAAATTAAACTATTTTTTGAAAAAGTCGTCTTTTTGATTAAAAAATTAAACAACTTTGTAGAAAATTCTAATCTTTGGTACAAAATTAAACTGTTTTGAAAAAAATTCAACAGTTTGGTAGAAAATTCTACTATTTGGTACAATATTAAACTATTTTCTAGAAAGCTTGTCTTTTCGACTTTAAAATTATAAAAATGGGTATAAAATTTTCCTATTTTGTAAAAAATTCAACAATTTTGTAGAAAATTGTACTCTTTGGTTCAACGTTAAACTGTTTTGTAAAAACGTCGTGTTTTTTATTTAAAAATTTAACAGTTTGATAGAAAATTCTACTATTTGGTAAAATATTAAAATATTTAATAGAAATTTCGTTTTTTTTGCTTTAAAATTAAGACAATTGGTAAAAAATTCTTTTATTTGGCACAAAATTAAACTCTTTTGTAGAAAATTGTTTTTTTTTTTATTTAAGAATTCAGCAATTTTGTAGAAAAGTCGTGTTTTTTATTTTAAATTTCAAATTTTGGTAGAAAATTCTACTATTTGGTACAATATTAAACTATTTTATAGAGATTTCGCCTTTTTGGCTTTAAAATTAAGAAAATTGGTAGAAAATTCTTCTATTTGGTACAAAATTAAACTGCTTAGTAGAAAATTCGTATTTTTGGCTTTAAAATTAAACTATTTTGTAAAAAAAATTCGTCTTTTCTTATTCAAAAATTTAACAATTTTGTAGAAAATTCTACTCTTTGGTACAAAATTAAACTGTTTTGTAAAAAAGTCCTGTTTTTTATTTCAAAAGTCAACAGTTTGATAGAAAATTCTATTATTTGGTACAATATTAAACTGTTTTATAGAAAGTTCGTCTTTATGGCTTTAAAATAATGACAATTGGTAGAAAATTCAACTATTTGGTACAAAATTAAACTCTTTTGTAGAAAATTCGTTTTTTTTTATTTAAAAATTTAGTAATTTTGTAGAAAAGTCGTGTTTTTTATTTAAAAATTCAACAGTTTGGTAAAAAAACTCTACTATTTGGTAAAATATTAAACTATTTTATAGAAATTTCGTTTTTTTGGCTTTAAAATTAAGACAATTGGTAAAAAATTCTTCTATTTGGAACAAAATTAAACTCTTGTGTAGAAAATTCGTTTTTTTTTAATTTAAAAATTCAGCAATTTTGTAGAAATGTCGTGTTTTTATTTTAAAAATTCAACAGTTTGGTAGAAAATTCTACTATTTGGTACAAAATTAAAATGTTTTGTAGAAAGTTCGTCTTTTGCCCTTAAAATTATAAAAATTGGTAGAAAATTCAACTATTTTGTAAAAAATTCTTCTTTTCTTATTTAAAAATTCAAAAATTTTGTAGAAAATTCTACTCTTTGGTACAAAGTTAAATTGTTTTGTAAAAAAATTCTTGTTTTTTATTTAAAAATTCAACAGTTTGATCGAAAATTCTACTATTTGGTACAATATTAAACTGTTTTATAGAAAGTTCTTCTTTATAGTTTGAAAATAATGACAATTGGTAGAAAATTAAACAATTTAGTACAAAATTAAACTGTTTTACTACTACTATTCTATACTACTATTAGGTATAAAATTAAAGTTGTTTTGTAGAAAGTTCGTCTTTTTGGCTTTAAAATTCAAGTTTCATCGGAAATTATACTCTTTGGTAGAAAATTATTCTGTTTTGTAGAAAATTCATCTTTTTAATTTTAAACAATACAAAATTGGTAGAAAATTCTGTTTGGTAAAACATTGAACTGTTTTGTAAAAAATTCGTCTTTTTTATTTGAAAATTCAACAGTTTTGTAGAAAATGCTCCTCTTTGGTACAAAATTAAACTATTTTGTAAAAAATTCGCCTTTTGACTTTAAAACTATAAAAATTTTTCAAAAATTATACTGTTTGGTATAACATTCAACTATTTTTGTAAAAAATTCGAGTTTTCGATTTAAAAATTCAACAACTTTGTAGAAAATTTTACTTTTTTGTACAAAATTAAACTTTTTTGTAAAAAATTGTGTTTTTTATTTAAAAATTCAACAGTTTGATAGAAAATTCTACTTTTTGGTACAATATTAAACTGTTTTTATGGAAAGTTCGTCTTTATGGTTTTAAAATAATGACAATTGATAGAAAATTCTACTATTTGGTACAAAATTGAAATGTTTTGTAGTAAGCTCTGGTACAAATTCTATAATAAAATTTGGAACAAAATTGGTTTATTTTCTTTTAGATGAATTCATCTAAATGAAAATTTAACTGCTCCAATTTTAGGTTTAAATTTATCTTTTTAGTTAAAAAAATAAAACTATTTAGTGAAAAAATTTTAGAATCGAAAAAATATAAACTAAAAATGAATTCTATAAAATTTGAACTAACCCCACATCCACTGTTAAATTGAAAATCTATCTATTTTGTTTGAGAATTCAACTCTTTACTGAGGATTCGTCCTTTTTGGTTCAATTTAACTGTTTTTTTTTTTAAATTTTAAATGAAAATCTTTTCTTGGTTAAAATATAGATGGTAACATTTTTTGTTGAGAATATCCTTTTTTTGTTGAAAATTCAACTACTTTGTTAATTCCAAAGAAACCTTAAGATTTTATCAACCTGAATAAATTCACGATAAAAATATTTTTTCAAAGAAAACTAAAGAAATAGTGGCATTGGCGGTCAATTGTGAGAAAACAGTGTTTTAGTGTCATTTTTTTCGAAATAGCAGCAAAATAGTGTTATCGCTGAAAAAATGTGTGTTTCGCATAATAATAAAAAAATAACATTAACGTCTCCCAGGAACGATTTAAATCAACAGATTCAAATTTCCATTGCATTTAATAAACTGTACCATTCTCGCGATAAAAGTGTCTCTAAAATCTAAAATCATTGAAATTGCTACCCAGATATTCAACTAAAATCTGAATTCCTGAAAATTCGGAGAAATCGGTATTACCTTCAGAATCAGTAAGGACTTCCATCCGACCACTGAACATTGCACGTAACATTGTGTCATGTTTTCTGAGAGTGGTTATTGTCGTATAATGCAAAGATCCGCCAATGTTAAGTTTGACATATTCGGAGGGATATTTATTGCCAGTTTGATGATCTCCCATAACGTTAACTTTTAGGAGAGGCGGAGAAATGAATGAAGAAGATAAAGTAGGTGACGAAGGTGCGGATGAAGATGACGGTGTTGGTGCAGAGATACAAATCTTCTCGACTGACAGAGTCAACTGAGTCATTTATTTAAGACATGAGCAACAATCTGTTGCGACTGGCTTATTAATCTCAGTCCTGAACGATCGCGAAAAGAGCTTGAGTTTTATTTGTAATAATCCAAGTCTGAAAATGTTTCGATTAACCTCACTTTTGTCACGATTTTATTAAAGTCAACTCTCAAATCAGTCTATTCACTGTATCTCCAATTACACTACACAATTATTTCCCATCTTTGAACAAAATCCGCGGAAACTGACATCGATTTTTTTATATATTTTTTTTCTACAACCACTCCACGACTTATCTAATGAACGACCATATTGACGGATTGTGATGGATGACTGCTAGCTGTTCTAGCAAGTCGCGCATGCGCGACATGTCTACCAACTGAGGAAAATTTAAAATTATGATTATGAATAAAAGACTTCATAAACCAAAATGCTTTCAAAACAGGGGAAATAGGGTTATTGTTTCACTGAAAATAGGGGAATAACGAGGGAATCAATTATTTTATATAAAAATATTGCGGGTAGCTATAATATTTAATTCAATATGAAATTCTTTAAATTTCTAAAATTTAAGCGGGGTAGCCATTTTAATAAAATAAAAAAATGCGCGGTTTTAACCCGGTTCGCAAACTCAAGCTAAAAAATTGTCCATTTTCACTTTTATATTTCAACAAAAAATATGATTTTTCAACCAAAAAGTTCAATTCTCAACCAAAGAGTTTAATTTAGTACAAAATTGTTGAATTTTGAAGCCAAAAATATTAATTTTCTAAAAAACGGAATTTTCAAGCAAAAAGACGAAATTTTGAAAAAACCGTTGAATTTTAAAGAAAAAACTTATTTTCAACCAATAAAGATGATTTTTCAAGAAAAACAGATGAATTTTCGATACAAAACACGAATATCAAACAAAACAGTTACATTTTAAACTAAAAAAGATTTTATACCAAAAGAGATAAATTTCCAAAAAAAAAGACGAATTTTTAACCAAATATGGATATTTTAGTGAAAAAGTTGAAATTATTACCAAAAAAAAAGTTTCATTGCCAAACAGGAGACTTGAATTTTTAACCAACAAAGATTTTTTACCAAAAGAGATAAATTTTCAATCCAAAAAGACGAATTTACAACCAAAATAAAATTTTTAACCAAAAAATTGAAATTTTTTACCAACAAAAAAAACCATACCATTTCAAATCAAATATGAGTAGTTGAATTTTCAACCAAAAATGTGAATATTGAATTAAAACAAATGAAGTTTCTATACAAAACACGAATATCAAAGAAAGCAGGCGAATTTTAAACCAAAAAAGATTTTCTATCAAAAGAGATCAAATTTTCAATCCAAAAAGAAGAATTTTCAACCAAATATAGAATTTTTAAACAAAAAAGTTGAAATTTTTACCAAAAAACATAAAATTTCAAACCAAATGTGAATATATAGTTGAATTTTCAACCAAAAAAGATTAAATTTTAACAATAACTGTTGCCTTTTGAAATAAATGGTTGAATTTTCAAGCCACAAGGACGAATTTTTGAGAAAATGGTTGAATTTGAAATAAAAAATTTATTTCCAACCAAGAAAGATAATTTTTTTAGAAAAAAAAGATTAATGTTCTATGAAAAAGACGAATACAAAAAAAAACTTGAATTTTAAACCAAAAAAGATTTTCTACCAAAAGAGATAAATTTGCAATCCAAAAAGAAGAATTTTCAACCAAACGTAGAATTCTTAACCCAAAATTTGAAAGTTTCAACAAAAAACATCAATTTTCAAACCAAATATTAGCACGTAGTTGAATTTTTAACCAAAAAGTTAAATTTCCAATCTAAAAAGATAAATTTTCAACGTAAAAAAATAAAATTTAACAATAACGGCTACATTTTAAAACAAAAAAGTTGTATTTTAAACCAAAAAAGATTTTCTACCAAAAGAGATAAATTTGCAATCCAAAAAGAAGAATTTTCAACAAAACGTAGAATTCTTAACCCAAAATTTGAAAGTTTTAACAAAAAACATCAATTTTCAAACCAAATATGAGCACGTAGTTGAATTTTCAACCAACAAGTTAAATTTTCAATCTAAAAAGATAAATTTTCAACGTAAAAAAAATAAAATTTAACAATAACGGCTACATTTTAAAACAAAAAAGTTGTATTTTAAACCAAAAAAGATTTTCTACCAAAAGAGATAAATTTTCAACCCAAAAAGACGAATTTTTAAGCACATAGTTAAATTTTTATCTAAAAAGTTGAATTTTCAATCTACAAAGATGAATTTTCCATCAAATGGTCGAATTAAAAAAAATTAAACTTCATTATAAAAACAGTTCCATTTTCAACCAAATATTAAAGTTTCTATCTAAAAGACGAATTTTTTGAAGATAGTCGGATTTTCAACAAACAAATTATTTTCGACCAAAAAAAATGATTCTTAAACATAAAAAATGAATTTTCTATTCGAAATACGAATATCTAACAAAAAAATTGAATTTTAAACCAAAAAAGATTTTTTATCCAAAAAGATGCATTTCCAGTCAAATAATTTTCTACCAAAACGACGAATTTTTAAATAAAAAAAAAAAATTCTGCAAAAAAAATCCAATTTTTCAACAAAATAGTTCAATTTTTAACAAAGAAAGGCATCATTTACAAAATTAATTAAAAGAAAAGCATTTCCAGCAAAATGGTAAATTTTCGAACATTCTGAAACAAAGACTTTAGCCCAAAAGGACCAAAACTTGGAATAGATTAATTTTCAGTTTAAAAAAATATAATTGACAAAATCGGTAAATTTTCAACTATTAACAAACCTTTTGAATAAAAAAATGGAGTTTCAACAGAATATTTTAATTTTTAAAAAAAGAAACATTAATTTTAAACCGAAAAAATGTAAAAAGAAAAAAAAATTTCTATCAAAAAGGCGAAATTGCAAATAAAAAAAAAACACATTTTAACTGAATATTTTAGTACTTACTCAAGTTTATAGTTTAAAAATTATTTTAAAAAATCACCAAAATATATCATTTTTTAGACCAAGAAATGAAGTTTTAACCAAAATAGACGAATTTTCAACTATAAAGGATACATTTTCAAGCAAAAAAAATAAATTATAAAAAAATAAGTTAATTTTCAGTCAAAGAAATGATTTTTTAACAAAAAGTAAAAATTTCAATCTAAAACATTAATTTTCATGAAACAACAGACCAATTTTTCATAAAATATACGAATTTTCCACCAAATTGTGTATTTGTCAACTAAAAAAGTTAAATTTTTCAGCCTGAATATCGAATATATTAAAATTTTTAACAAACAAAAACAACATTAATTTTCCACCAAAAAAAATATTTTCAAACAAGAAGAAGAATTTTCTACCAAAAAGATGAATTTTCAACTAAAAAAGAATACATTTTTCAAATTAAAATTTCAACTTATTATTCTTGAATTTTCAGTTTAGAAAATTTACGTTCAGGCAAAACAGATCAATTTATAACCAAGAAAAATTGTCTATTCAAAACGATGAATTTTTAACTAAAAAAGATAAATTTCCAAGAAAAAAAGAAAGGATTTTCAAAATTCCCGCATTATCAAACACGTACATCCAAACAAAAAAACTATATTATACTTTAGGATTAGTTATTGTTTTGTTTACACAGTTTCTCGCATAAATTATGGAGATTGTACCAAGTAAAAAATGAGGTGGATGATTTTAAATGATAATATAAATCAATATCTGTCATATTGATTTTTTCCGATAGATTTTGCTTTGGAGGGTTGTTAGCACTGGGAAGTAAGTCTAGCAGCGTCTTTTGAGAAAATGGCAGACTCGCTAGCAAAGTACGGACTCTATATTGACGATTTGAGTAAAATACGAGTTTTAGACCCCGAGGTGGTCAACCAAGCGAGCAAATTGCAGGAAGAATGTCAAACATTTGTTACTAGTAAGTAAGGCACACTGGGTTCTTATGCACCACCTCGAGCAAGAAAAATTGTTGCTATTCCAGGACTGAAGCACTTCACTGTTTTCTGTAGATTATCAATAAAAGTAGACTCTCTGCCAATTTAGATTTTTTCTGTGGAATCACTCACCTTTTCCTCCTTCGGAAACGATCCTATTGACAACTTATCACTTATTTATCTCACACTGGAGTGTAATCTTTAGAAATAACGAGCACTTATCTTGTATATCTAAAACCGATCGTAACTTCGTCGCCATCTGCGGGTAGATTATTTAATTAGAATCACCGGTCGAGGCCAAAGAAAAAATTATTTTAGAGTAATAGAAAATTAACATCCTTGAACGAAGGTACAACTAGTTTGTTGAAATTGAAGAAAAAATCATTTTGTTGACTGAAAGTTTGACTATTCCGTTTTTCGTTGAAAATTAATAATTTTTAATTGATAATTCAAGTATTTTGTTAAAAATTTATTTTCTGGTTGGAAATTTATGATTTTAATTGAAAATTCAGCCCTTTAATTGAGATTTCATGAATTTTGATCAAATTTTTTGTAGGCAATTAATCTTCTTGGTAGAAAATTAATTTTTGTTCAATTTTTTTGGTTTAAAAATTAATTTTTAGATGAAATTTGATCTCTTTAACTGAAATTTCCTGTATTTTGTCGAAACATCATCTCTTTTTTTGTAGAAAATTAATTTCTTTAGTTGATAATTCACCTATTTTGTTGATTATTTTGTTGGTTTTGTTAAAAATTATTTTTTTTGACTGCAACTTTAGCTATTCTATTTTTGGATAAAAATGTCTCTTCTTTAGTTGATAATTTAACTTTTATGTTGACACTATATGTTTCAACCTAAAATAATAAATTTCATAAATAAATAAGTTTTTTAAATAAGTCATAAATAAGTTTCAACCTAAAATAATAAATATTATT
>NC_046664.1:75488429-75510254 GCF_010883055.1 Belonocnema kinseyi | reverse complement strand
GAAAATTTATCTTTTTTTTGTAGAAAATTAATTTCTTTAGTTGATAATTCACCGATTTTGTTGATTATTTTGTTGGTTTTGTTAAAAATTAATTTTTTTGACAGCAACTTTAGCTGTTATATTATTCTTGATTGAAAATTCATTTCCTTGATTGAAAATTTATTTCTTTGGTTGCAAATTTAACAATTTTGTTCAAAATTATTATTTTTTTCATTATTTTATTGATTAGAAATTTAACCATTTAATTTCCGTATTAAAAATTAGCTTTTTTGGTTTCAGTTTCATGTATTTTGTTCAAAATTAATTTATTGGTTGGACATTTATAATTTTAATTGAAAATTCATCTCTTTAATTGAAATTCCATGTATTTTGATTAAATTTTTTGTACGAAATTAATCTTGGTCGAAAATTCATTTTTGTTCAAATTTTTGGTTGAAAATTAAACATTTGTTGTGAAAATTAATTTCTTTAGTTGATATGTCACCTATTTTGTTGATTATTTTGTTGGTTTTGTTAAAAATAATTTTTTTCGACTGCAACTTTAGCTATTCTATTTTTGTTTAAAAATGTTTCCTTTTTAATTGATAATTTAACTTTTCGGTTGAAACTTTAAGTAAATATTATTTTGTTAAAAATTATTATATTTTAAGGTTCATTATTTTAATTGAAAATGTGTCTCTACAGTTTAAAGTTGAACTATTTTATACAGGAATCGTTTTTATTTTTGTTGAAAAATACATTTTTTTACTTAAATATTAACTATTCAATTTTTGAATTGAAAAAATATATTTTTTAGTTAAAATTTTTTGTATTTTGTTAAAAATTCGTTTTTTTGCAGAAAATTATTATTGATTGAAAATTTAATCCTATGGTTGAAAACTAATATATTTTGTTATAAATAATTTTGTTCACTAAAAATTTAACTATTTATTTTCTGAATTAAAATGTAGCTTTTTTAGTTTAAATTTTATGTATTTTGTTGAAAATTCGTCTTTTTGGCAGAAAATTAATCTTTTTGGTTGAAAATTTATTTCTTTTGTTGAAAATGGAACTATTTTGTTAATAATTCTTTTTTTAAAAATAAGTTTCTTAACTGGAAATTTAACTATTCAATTTCTGCATGAAAATTGATCTTATTTTTATTCGAACTGTTCCTTTTTGTTGAAAATTAAGAGTTTCTAATGAATAATTCAAGTATTTTGTTAAAAATATATCTTCTGGTTGGAAATTTATCATTTTAATTGAAATTTCATCTCTTTAGTTGAAATTTTGTGTATTTTGTTTAAATTTTCTTTGGAAATTAATCTTCTAGGTTAAAAATTAATTTTGTTACATGAAAATTAAAGTATTCAATTTTTAGATGAAATTTGAGCTTTTTTAGCTGAAATTTCGTGTATTTTGTCGAAAATTCATCTTTTTTCGAGAAAATTAAACATTTGTTGTGAAAATTCATCTCTTTGGTAGATAATTCAACTGATTTTTATTGAAAATTAATCCCTTAATTTCTCTTTTTCAGTTAAAATTTCTTGTATTTTGTTCAAAATTCGTCTTTTTGGCAGAAAATTATTCTTGATTGAAAATTCATTTTCTTGGTTGAAAATTTATTTCTTTGGTTGTAAACTTAACTATTTTGTTCAAAATTATTTTTTTTAAAAATTATTTTGTTCACTAAAAATTTAACTATTTAATTTCTGAATTAAAAATGAGCTTTTTCGGTTTCAGTTTCATGTATTTTGTTCAAAATTAATTTATTGGTTGGACATTTATAATTTTAATTAAAAATTCATCTCTTTAGTTGAAATTTCATATATTTTGATCAAATTTTTTGTAGGAAATTAATCTTCTTGGTCGAAAATTCATTTTTGTTGCATTTTTTCGGCAGAAAATTGTTCTTGATTGAAAATTCATTTCCTTGGTTAAAAATTTATTTCTTTGGTTGCAAACTTAACAATTTTGTTCAAAATTATTATTTTTTTCATTATTTTGTTGACTAAAAATTTAACCATTTAATTTCTAAATTAAAAATTAGCTTTTTTGGTTTCAGTTTCATGTATTTTGTTCAAAATTAATTTATTGGTTGGGCATTTATAATTTTAATTGAAAATTCATCTCTTTAATTGAAATTCCATGTATTTTGATCAAATTTTTTGTACAAAATTAATCTTGGTCGAAAATTCATTTTTGTTCAATTTTTTGGTTGAAAATTAATTTTGTTAACTGAAAATGTGACTATTTAATTTTTAGATGAAATTTGATCTCTTTTAGCTGAAATTTCGATTTTAATTAAAAATTCATCTCTTAAATTCAAATTTCATGTATTTTGATCAAATTTTTTGTACGAAATTAATCTTGGTCAAAACTTCATTTTTGTTAATTTTTTTTTTGGTTGAAAAATAAACATTTGTTGTGAAAATTAATTTCTTTAGTTGATAATTCACCTATTATTATTCATTGATTATTTTGTTGGTTTTGTTAAAAATTAATTTTTTTGACTGCAACTTTAGCTATTTTATTCTTGGATAAAAATGTTTCTTTTTTAATTGATAATTGAACTTTTACGTTGAAACTTTATGTCAATATTATTTTGTTAAACATTATTATTTTTTAAGGTTCATTATTTCAATTGAAAATGTGTCTCTACAGTTGCAAGTTGAACTATTTTGTACAAGAATCGTCTTTCTTTTTGTTGAAAAATAAGTTTTTTAACTCAAATATTAACTATTCAATTTTTTAATAAAAATATATCTGTTTTAGTTAAAATTTCTTGTATTTTGTTCAAAATTCGTCTTTATGACAGAAATTTATTATTGATTGAAAATTTAATCCTATGGGTGAAAACTAATATATTTTGTTAAAAATAATTTTATGCACTAAAAATTTAAGTATGTATTTTCTGAATTAAAATGTAGCTTTTTTTAGTTTAAATTTTATATATTTTGTTGAAAATTCGTCTTTTTGGCAGAAAATTAATCTTCTTATTTGAAAATTTATTTCTTTTGTTGAAAATGGAACTATTTTGTTAACAATTATTTTTTTTTAATAAGTTTGTTAACTATTCAATTTCTGCATGAAAGTTTATCTTATTTTTATTTAAACTGTTCCTGTTTCTTGTATTTTGTTCAAATTTTCTGTAGGAAATTAATCTTCTCGGTCGAAAATTCATTTTTGTTCAATTTTTTTTGGTTGAAAATTAATTTTGTTAACTGGAAATTTAACTATTCAATTTTTAGATGGAATTTGAGCTTTTTTAGCTGAAATTTCGTGAATTTGTTGTGAAAATTAATTTCTTTGGTTGATAATTCAACTAATTTTAATTGAAAATTCACCCCTTTAATGTCTCTTTTTTAGTTAAAATTTCTTGTATTTTGTTCAAAATTCGTCTTTTTGGCAGAAAATTATTCTTGATTGAAAATTTAACTATTCTGTTAAAAATACTTTTGTTCACTGAAAACTTAACTGTTTATTTTCTGAATAAAAACGCAGCTTTTTTAGTGTAAATTTTATGTATTTTGTTGAAAATTCGTCTTTTGGCAGAAAATTATTCTTCTTGGTTGAAAATTTAACTATATTGTTAAATTTTTTTAAAAATAATTTTCTTTACTGAAAATTCAACTACTCAATTTCTGAATGAAAATTTATCCGATTTTTATTTGAAATTTCATGTATTTTGTGCAAAATCCGTCTTATTTGGCAGAAAATTATTCTTGTTTGTTGAAATTCCATTTCTTTAGTTACAAAATTTTTTAAGATTAATTATTTTAATTGAAAATGTATCTCTACAGTTAAAGGTCAAACTATTTTGTACAAGAATCGTCTTTATTTTTGTTGAAAAAGACTTTTTTTAACTTAAATATTAACTATTCAATTTTTAAATAAAAATCATCTTTTTTTTTAGTTAAAACTTCTTGTATTTTCTTCAGAATCCATCTTGGGCAGAAAATTAAAATTCTTTGTTGAAATTTCACTTCTTTGGTTAAAAAATTCCGTTCTTTGGTTGCAAATTTAACTATTTAATAGGTGTATGAAAATTTATCTTTTTTCGTTGATATTTGAACTTTTAGGTTGAAACTTCATGTATACATATTATTTTATTAAACAATATTATTTTTGAAGGTTCATTCTTTTAATTGAAAATGTATTTCTGCAATTAATTTTGTTCAAAATTCGTTTTGTTGGCAGAAAATTATTCTTGATTGAAAATTAATTTCCTTGGTTGAAAATTTATTTCTTTGGTTGCAAACTTAACTATTTTGTTAAAAGTTTTTTTTTTTAAATAATTTTGTTCACTAAAAATATAACTATTTAATTTCTGAATTAAAAATTAGCCTTTTTGGTTTGAATTTCATGTATTTTGTTCAAAATTCGACTTTTTGGCAGAAAATTATTCTTGATTGAAAACTCATTTCCTTGGTTGCAAATTTATTTCTTAAATTGCAAACTTAACTATTTTGTTCAAAATTTTTTTTTTTTGTTTATAATTTTGTTGACTGAAAATTTAACTATTTAATTTCTGAAATAAAATTGAGCTTTTTTAATTTAAATTTGATGTACTTTGTTCAAAATTTGTATTTTTGGCAGAAAACTAATCTTCTTCGTTGAAAATTTATTTCTTCGCTTAAAAATTCCGGTCTCTGGTTGAAAATTTAACTATATAATGCGTGAATGAAAATTTATCCTTTTTAGTTCATATTTGAACTTTTAGGTTGAAATTTCATGTATACAATTTTATTTTGTTTAAAATTATTATTTTTTAAGACTCATTATTTGAATTGAAAATATATCTCTATAGTTAATTGTTAAACTATTTTGTACAAAAATCGTCTTTATTTTTGTTAAAAAATATATTTTTTTAACTTATATATTAACTATTCAATTTTTAAATAAAAATACATCTTTTTTAGTTAAAATTTCTTGTATTTTGTTCAAAATTCCTCTTGTTGACAGAAAACTAATCGTGTTGGTTGAAAATTTATTTCTTTGGTTGAAAATTAAACTATTTTGTTCACAATTCTTTTTTTTTAAATTAATTTTCTTAACTGGAAATTTAACTATTCAATTTCTGGTTGAAAATTTATCTTATTTTTAGTTGAACTTTCATGTATTTAGTTCAAAATCCTTCTTCATTTTCGGTAGAAAATTAATCTTAGTTGAAATTCCATTTTTTAGTTAAAAATTCCATTATATCATTCCATAAATCTAACTATTTAATATGTGGATGAAATTTTTGTTTTCAGTTAAAATTTTATGTATTATATTGAAAATTCGTCTTTTTTCGGCGGAAGGTTTGTCTTCTTGGTTGAAAATTTATATATTTTGTTGAAAATGCTTTTTTTAAAATTAATTTTGTCATCCCAACATTTAGCTTCAGGATGAAAACGTATCTTGTTTAGTTGAAATTTCATGTATTTTGTTCAACTTCGCCTTTTTCGGTAGAAAATTTTACCACTTTGGTTGATAATTGAACTATTTTTTTGAAAATTATTATTTTTTTGTTTGAAAATTAATTCTATTGACTAACAACCTAACTGTTTTTTTTTAAATAAAAATTTATCTTTTTTAGTTGATATTTTAACTTTTAGGTTGAAACTTCATGTACACATAATATTGTTAAAAATTATTATATTTTAAGTTTCATTATTTTAATTAAAAATGTATCTTTAGAGTTGAAAGTTGAACTATTTTGTACAAGAATCGCCTTTATTTTGGTTGAAAAATAATTTTGTTAACTTAAATATTAACTACTCAATTTTTGAATAAAAATATATATTTTTTTAGTTAAAATTTTGTGTATTTTGTTCAAAATTATTCTTGATTGAAAATATAACTGTTTATTTTCTAAATTAAAATTTAGCTTTTTTAGTTTAAATGTTATGTATTTTGTTCAAAATTCGTCCTTTGGTTAAATATTTAACTATTTAATATGTGGATGAAAATTTATTTGTTTTAGTTGATATTTGAATTTTTAGGTTGAAATTTCATGTATACATATTATTTTTTTTTTTTTAATTATTATTTTTTAAGATTCATTATTCTAATTGAAAATGTATCTCTACAGTGAAATGTTAAACTATTTTGTGCAAGAATCGTCTTTATTTTTTTTGAAAAATAATTTTTTTAACTGTTCAAAATTCGTCTTTTTGGCAGGAAATTAAACTTCTTAGTTGAAATTTATTTCTTTGGTTAAAAATTTAACTATTTTGTTAACAATTCTTTTTTAAAAATTAATTTTCTTAACTGAAAATGTATCTCTACAGTGAAATGTTAAACTATTTTGTGCAAGAATCGTCTTTATTTTTTTTGAAAAATAATTTTTTTTATCTGTTCAAAATTCGTCTTTTTGGCAGGAAATTAAACTTCTTAGTTGAAATTTATTTCTTTGGTTAAAAATTGAACTATTTTATTAACAATTCTTTTTTAATAATTAATTTTCTTAACTGAAAATGTAACTATTCAATTTCTGGATAAAAATTTTATCTTATTTTTAGTTGAAATTTTCTGTATTTTGTTTAAAATTCTTATTCTTTTTTGTTGAAATTCCATTTCTTTGGTTAAAAATTCCGTTCTTTGATTGACATTTTAACTAATTAATATGTAGATTAAAATTGATCTTTTCAGTTAAAATTGTATGTATTTAATTGAAAATTCCTCATTTTTTGTTGGAAGGTTTGTCTTCTTGGTTGAAAATTTGAACTATTTTGTTCACATTTCTTTTTTTTAAATTACTTTTGTTATCCCAAGATTTAACAATTCAGTTTTTGAATGAATGAATTTTTAGATGAAAATTTATCGTTTATAGTTGAAATTTCATTTAGTTTTGTCAAAATTCGCCTTTTTTTGGTAATAAATTTAAACATTTTGGTTGATAATTTAACTATTTTGTTGAAAATGATTCTTTTTAGTTTGAAAAAATTAATTAATAAAAATTTATCTTTTGAAAGTTGAAAATTCAACTTTCAGGGTCAAACTTCGTATAAATATTCGGTTAAAAATGTTTTTTTTTTTGTAGTTAAGATTCATTAATTTTAATTGATAATTCTTCTCTTCGGTTGAAAATTGAACTGTTTTGTACAAAATTCGTCTTTATTTTACTTGAAAACTAATTTTTTTTTTAAACAGAAATATTAACCATTACATTTTTTCGTAAGAATGGATATTTTTGAGTTGAAATTGCATTTTTTATGTCAAAAATTAATGTCTTTGGCTGATAATTTAACTCTGATTGAAAATTCTTTATTTTTCTTTTTTTGAAAATTAAAATTGTTTACTGAAAATTTAGCTGTTCTATTTATGGATAAAAAGTTGTCTTTTTTAGTTAGAGATTCATCATTTTAGTTGAAAATTCATTTTTTTTTGTTTTAGTTTAAAATTGAACTATTCCAGTTCAAGACTTATTATTTTAGTTGAAAGTTCATCACTTTGACTGAAAATTTAACTATTCCATTTTTGGCTGGAAAATGATCCTTTTTTATTGAAAATTGAACTTGTAGGTTGAAATTTACATTATTTAAAGTTAGATTTTCAAGGAAATTACATCTTTTTTTGGCATAGAAAATTAATTTTCTGGGTGGAAGATTGATATATATTTTTTTAATTCAACTATTCCAGTTAAAGATTCATTATTTTTGTTAAACATTGATCTTTTGGTTTAAAATTTAACAATTTCAGTTGAAGATACAGTTTAAAATATATTCTAGTTGAAAATTAATCCTTTTCAGTTGAACATTTAATAAACCCCTGAAATAAAATACAATACATACAAACATAATTTTAGGAGCTTGCGCATATTAACTATATTATAGTTGATATTTTCACAAGAAATATATAAATATTGATTCAGAAACAGTTGAATCCCACTAAAAAAAGACGAATTTTCAACAAAAATAGATTCTTTTTCAACAGAAAGTTGCTTTTTTGATAAAAAAAAAAGGATCAAATTTGTATCAAAATAAATAAATGTTAAAACCGCAAAGACGAATTTTCAACCATGAAAGATTTTTCAGTCAACAGAGAATAGAAAATTCAACCAAAGAAATGAATTTTGAACAAAAATTATTAATTTCCTACCAAAAAAATTGTTTCCAACTCAACACGATCAATTTCCAACCGATACTGGATGGTACATTTTTGATTAAAGAAAATTATTTTTCATAAAATTGAGCGAAATTTTAACCAATAAAATAACTTTTTTATACAAGTAGTTACATTTTGAAGCAAAAAATATGTATTCTCAATTAAAATATTAATAGTTGAATTTTCAACTAAAAACGGTTAATTTTCAGCCGAAGATGGAAAAGTTACATTTTCAGATAAGAAAATGAATGTTGAATTAAAAAACAAATTTCAACACTAAAAGAGGTGAATTCAAAACCATAAATATTATATTAGACTTTTCAACTAAAATTAATTGATTTTCAACGAAAAATAGTTAGTTTTTCTTATTGGGTGCTATTAGTTCAGTCCGTTTTTAAGCGAAAAAAAAATTTTTAAATGGGAAGTTATCAGAAAACAGAGGAACTGTGTTTAAAAAGGGACAAAGAAGGTAATTTCAGAAATCAATAGTACTTATTATTGATTAAAAAAAAATGTTAATCAGAAAACTAAAAAATAAAAATTGATAAGCTGTTTTCCCAAAAATTCTTAGATTTTGGTAACAAAATCGCAATGGTTAAAAATGCAGATCACGTAATATAGTTTTCTACTATATATTTAAAATTTTTTTCATCAATGTTGCATTCAAAGTTTGTCCCACTATTTTATTTTTTAGAAATCACAGAGTTCAAAAGAAGTACCGATGAATTTGTTCAAATTATGGACAACATGGCAGAACAAGTGGAAAAAGAAAAGATGAAAGTTGTGGGCGCGAGGAACTTACTACGTTCAGTTGCCAAAGAGCGTGATGGACAAAAGCAGCAAATGCAGGTACGCAAGTAGTATAGCTATGCTGATGTGACGCCATTTTTCCCGCCGAGCAAGGTTCTCTTCTGTGCTAAGTTACCGACATCAGGTAATTACCATCGGTCGGTAACTTAGCACGGAACAGAACCTTGCTCTGTCAGTAAGTGGCGCCGTAGCTATACTACTTATGGATAATAAAATCAATAATTACCTTTTTCAAATTCTAGGCTTTAATTATGGAAAAAACGATGGAGTTGGAACGACTTCGAATACAATACGACTCTTTGAAAAAAATTGAAATGGAACAGTTGGAAACTATAGAACATTTAACAGTAAATTAAAAGAAAGTATTTCTCCTTTATTGTATTCATATTTGAAAAATCCGTCCACATTTCAAATGTAGATTGCAGAGTGATGTTCACAAACTACACGGTCAATTTCAATCTAATAAAAAAAAAAGAAGAAAGAAGAAACATTCCCTAAAAATGAGAATAAAAGCAGTATAACTGTGAATGAAATATATTTGTAATTACAAAAAGGAGTGAATGAAATTGTCTTAGATTTTGTCTTCATGGTACATGTATTACGAAACGGATATATGCATATTGTACAAAGGTTGATCAAGAATTTTGCATCTAAGAATCGAAGTGTTGGGTGAAGACTCTCCGCAAGGCACATCAGTTAATTCTGGCTGATACTAAGTATACATTTTAAAACGTCCTGTTCGAGCCAAACTTTCCAGACTGCTTCAATTATATTTACAAATTTTCATGATTCGCGACTTTCTTTTTTCTGAAAAAATTGTTACACCTTTGCGTAATCATATTTATACCGACAGCTATACAAATCAGAAGCAATCAAGAAGTTCCGATCTTTGATTGCTAGAGTTTATCCAACAAAATTTCAACGGTGTACAATAATCTCGAGCAAATTCAAATGTCATTAGAACTCGTCATGTTTGGGCAATTCAGCGTCTCGAAAGATCAAATTCTCTTTTCGCTATACGTATAAAACCATTTTAAAGAATTCATCACTTTGGTATGGCATGTTCAGTACAGCTATTCGAAGTTTTTAGCTTTAAACAGATTCGATGATTTATACATAAGATACACTAAACGATAACGTGAAAAAAGACTGAATCAATGAATGTTAGTTTCTTTAAAAAAAGTTGAGATTGTGTACTTGTACTTTCACCCTGCCAAGCCTTAACCGAATCAGCGACGCACATCTCCTCTTATGTTTGCAATTATTACTGCTGTTGCTCTCCTATGTCTTTCAAAAAGTATGTGAATGTAACAAGTCAAGAATTGGAAACTTGTAAGGGGATGTGCGTCGCTAATTCAATTGGGGCTTCACATCTTGAGCGCAGATGAAAATCTATTAAGAGCATATCATCTCGGAAATTAAGACCTATTGAATTGAAAGAAAAAATAAACACCTAATGAATTTTCATGTACTTTTACCCTTTCAAGCTTTAGTCGAATCAGCGACGCACATCTATTTGCAAGTTTGCAATTTTAACTGCAGTGGTATTTTCATGTCTATCAACAAGTTAAGAAGTAAGGATTAAAAATGTGCAATATGTGCGTCGCTAATTCGACTAGGGCTTCACAGGGTGAAAGAACATGGAAGTCGGTTGTGAGCGTATTATCTCGGGTCGAAAAAAATAAGAAACTAATGAATTTTGACGTACTTCCACCCTGTAAAGTTCCAGTAGAATCAGCGACGCACATCTCCTTACAAGTTTCCAATTTTTACTTCTTGACTTGTCGAAAGACATGAGAATGTCACTGCAGTTAAAATTGAAAACTTGCAAGGAGACGTGCCTCGCTGATTCGACTGGAGCTCCATAGGTGAAAGTACGTGAATCCATTAGGTTCTTATTTTTTCTTTCTGTTTAAGATCATACGCTTCTAATGGATTTTTATGTACTTTCACACTATAAAGCTCCAGTCACATTAGCGACGCACATATCATTGAAAGTTTCCAATTCTTGACTTGTTACATTCACGTACTTTTTGAAAGATATAGGAGTGTAACTGCAGTAATAAGTGCAAACTTACAAGGAGATGTTCGTCGCTGATTCGACTAAGGCGTCTCAGGGTAAGAGTACATCAAAATCTATTAAGAGCGTATAATCTCTGAAACTAAAGCCCATTGGAGCGAAAAAAATAAACACCTAATGAATTTCCATGTACTTTCATCCTGAGAAGCCCTAATTAAATAAGCGACGCACATATACTTGTAAGTTTGCAGTTATTACTACCGTTGCATTCCTATGCCTTTGAAAAAGTATGTGAATGTAACAAGTCAAGAAGAATTGCAAGCTTACAAGATGTGCGTCGCTGATTCGATTGGGACTAAAATCACGGGGTAAAAGTACAGGAAAACACACTACATGCGTATTATTTTGGAAACGGAGACCCAATGGATCGAAAATAAGTACCTGATGGATTTTCATGTACTTTTACCCTGTGAAGCTTCAGTCGAACCAGCGACGCGCATCTCCTTGAAAGTTTTTAATTTTTACTTCTTGACTTGTTACATAAACATACTTTTTGAAAGACAGGAATGTAATTGCAGTAATAATTGCAAACCTGCAAGGAGATGTGCGTCGCTGATTCGTTTAGAGCTAAAAGCGGTAAAAGTAAATCAAAATCCATCAGGTTCTTAATTTTTCTTTCGAACGAATAGACCTTAGTTTCAGAAGTAACACGTACTTGATGAATTTTCATGTACTTTCACCCTGTGAAGCCCAAGTTAAAGCAGCGACGCACATCTCCTTGTAAGTTTGCAATTATTACTGCACCTGTATTCCCATGGCTTTCAAAAACTATGCGAATGTAATAAGTCAAGAATTGCAAACTTACAATATGTGCGTCGCTAATTCGACTGGTGCTTCACAGGGTAAAAGTACATGAAAATCCATTAAGTACCTATCATCTCGGAAACCAAGACCCATTGGATCGAAAAAATAAATAAGCACCCAATGGATTTTCATGTACTTTCACCTCATGAAGCGACGCACATCTCGCGACCTCTCCTTGCTAACAGTGAAATTTTTCATAATTTTGTATAAGACAGCAACTAGGGATTGAAAAATAAACTTTATTCAAAAAGAAAATAAGAAATGAATCGTTTGTATTGGATTACAAATATAAATCTTACAGCTTATGTTTAGAAATATGTACAGTCGCACATTTAATGTACCTTACAAACTCAATAGTACACTAAAGAAAAAAAGTCTGTTCCGTCAGAACATCGCAGATGCCACTCTGTTCCGAAAATCTTTTTACATTTTTTTTCTCTCAGCTGTGCATGATTTTGAAACTAAAAAAAAAAACAAAAAACAACGAAAGATCCACGCGAAGGAATGATAGTGAAATAAAAAGTGAGCTTCGACGGTAAACTAGAAGGTAATGAAACCCGGTTTGTTTAAATCGTCAATTATTATTGAACGCTAAGAATGCAAATGGAGTGAATGGCATTTTGAACATGATTTTTTTTTCTCTCTCTCTCTTTTATTTCTTCGAGCCGCCAGTTTTCCTCCTAAATTCTACACCATAACCAATGAAAATTTAGTGTCACGAGAGCGATAAATATGTTAAAATTATTATTAAAGGCTAGAGAGGTGTTATGACGTCGATGTGAATAAAACAATAAATTATACAATTGATAGGTTGCCGCTAATTTGTTACCTTAACTTTGCCGTGTTTAGATGTATGCTTATATTTATTAACTTATCAACTACAATATATAAAGGTGTTCTCCACTGAAAAAGAAAGTGTTAAAATTATATCTTATCGCCTAAACAACTATTCCTCGTTCCAGTAGTAATTGCATTACTGTTCCTTTTCCAATTTTCGCCACAATTTTGAAAGATGTACAAAAAAAAAAAAATGAAACCCGTTAAAAGACTTTTGTTTGCCTCAGTCAAAAATGTAAAAACGAAAGCATCTGTAAAGAGGAGTGAGTAATTCAGCAATACCGTTCGTTTCCTTTTCAAAGATAAAACATACAAAAAAAAAACAAACAAAAAAAAATATCACCCGCGTACGATCCAATCCTTCAGTCTATTGAGCACTTGTAATGGTCGTGCTTTTTATGTATTGTTTCAATGTAACTGCAAGATGGTGGAGTGACGACTCTGGTCAGGGTGCAAGTCAGCAGAGTCGGTTTGCGGAATTGCATAATTTTACAAAACATTCATATCCACTTTAACAGCTTCTCTCGGTCAATTTGTGATGATGAATAGAAGAAGCACTCCTCAGACGGCTTCAGTTTTCTGGCGTTTGCATTCTTCTATCACACTTTCGTGCGCCACACACTCGCTGCTGGCATCGGGCTTGCTCGGGGATATGGGCCTTTTCTTCGTTACTGGCTGATCCGCCGTCGAATTGCTTACATCATTCGATAGCGATGATTTGAATTGGACAATCACTGCCGTCATATTGTCACATCCTGTGCCATCTCCCAAAGTGTTTGGCGCAAGGCAATGGTCAAAGAGCTGAAATTGCCAATTTTATCATCATTGTCTATTATTCCATTGAGTTTTTACATACATACGACGAAAAAATTATAAAAGACGAAGAAAATAATTTAAAAGTATCTTCATCTAGGCACCTATAACTATAATATTATATTAACCATCTGAACGTACACTAGTGCGAATTCGCACCAGGGGAAAATTTTTCGAGATGTTAGAGTACGCGACATTAGTGACTTGACTGCGGAAGTAGCAAGTTGGTGCGAATTCGCACCAGTGTACGCTTTGTATGTGTAGCATCGTTGCTGACTCCGGAACACAATATATTGTGGATTTTTATGTTCGTCACTTGCATTTTCATTCACGTAAGTATATTTAATCATTTTTACAATATCAGCAGACTGAAATACATTTATTAAAGTAAATAAAAAAGAAAAGATTTTTGCACGCGATCGGCATCATAAATAAATTTGGTATTGATGAAATTTTTATACATTTTCACAATGTATTTTCAATAATAATCAGTCATCTATTAAATAAATACTTCACAGATTTTTCGTGGTAAATAAATGGTTTTATTGCATTTTATTGTTATTTAACATATTCACTCTTATCGTCTACTCTAAAATCAAGAAATTCCCTTCTCGAAAATATAGTAACTTCGGGAGCACGGGAAAAATATTAATATTTTTTCCTTCAAATACAAGGTTAAAACTAAGAAATCGCGTTGGTTCTGTTGAAATGCAAACAATACGGGATTTTAAGGGGAAAAATCACTTTAAAAAAAAGCATAGTTTTTTAATAACATCACCTATTTTTTCGTCAATTTAAATTGCAGCAGTGTATTCTACGGGAAATTGTACCCCAAAATTATACACCTAGTTATATATTTTAAACATTTTTTTCATCTATAAATCAGCTGCTGAAATCCCGGAAATTCAAGTTATAATTTTTCATAATGCCGCGCCAATCACATGTTTCGCTTTTTTTTTTATTGACTCGGAATATGTATACAAACTCACGAATTTATTATAAATAATTTTATTTCTTAGTTAATACGTTTAATTTAGAAACCTATAAAAAATTATATTACAAGATATTTTTAAACATATTAGCATCATCGACTGATTAAATAATACTTTTCAACCAAAAAGATGATTTTTTTACCAAAAAAAGACGATTAAAAAAAACATGAATTCTCAACCAAATAGTTGAATTTTAAACTAAGAAAGATCAGTTTTCAACCGAAAATGAAACAGTTAAATTTCCAGTTACATAAAATAATGAATTTTCCACCAACGTGATGAATTTTAAGCTGAAAACACAAAATTTCAACAAAAAATTTCAGTTTTAACTGAGTAATTTTATTTTCAATCAAAAAGTTAAATTTTGAACTCAAATAAATATCAGTTTTCAACTAAAAATTAAATAGTTACATTCACATCACAAAAATTTCGCTCTTTGTAATTAATTTTCCAAAAGATGAATTTTCAATCAAGATGAATTTTCAAGAAAAAAAGAAAATTTTGTAACCGAACATTGAACAGTTAAATTTTCAGTTGAATAAGTTATTGTTCAACCGAATAGATTAATTTTTAAATAAAATGATGAAATATTCAATGGGAATAGTAAAATTTTCAGTTAAAAAAAATTAATATTTAACAAAAGTGTTTAATTTTCACTGAAGTAATTAACTTAAACAGAAAATAATTTTAAAACCAAAAAGTCGAACTTCCAACAAATAAAGATTTTTCACATGAAAAAATAAAAGTTTATTTAAATTTTCTTTACAAAAATTGAATTTGCAAACAAAACACATGACTTTTCAGCCAAAAAATAATTTTCCAAGAAACTGATACATTTTCACCCAGGACTTTTCCAGGTTTTCCAGGACAAAAAAAATACATTTTCCAGGTATCTTTCTTATATAGTGAAAAATACATTTCACTAAACATAGAAATTGTAGGTCTAGTGGAAATTAAAAAAAGTGCTACATGTGAAATTTTTCATACGCCCCCAAAATCTGATCTTATGATAAAAAAAACGTTTTTTCGTTTATTTTATTTAATATTTAAAAGTTTCTTTTAACTTTAGCTACCAACAACCAACAACAGTTGAATTGTTAGAGTAATAATAGAATGTTTAAGAATACAGTTCTATTATTAACAAAAAAGGTGAATTTTAAATCCAAAAGGATGAATTTCCTGTCCCAATAAACAAATGTTTTAAAAAATCGTTAAATTTTCAACTAAAAAAAAATAAAATTTCAATCAAATAGTTGAATTCTTAATCTTCAAGTAAAAACATCAATTTTTTATTTAAAAAATTAAAATTACAGTTTTCATTTTCAAACAGAAATGAATTAACAAGTAAAAAATAAATCTGTAACTAAGAAAATAAATTTTTAATAGAGTGGGCCAACTTTTAACCAAAAAATACCAATTTTTTACAAAACAGTTGAACTTTCTACTCTTCCAAAAAGATGTATTTTCAACGAAATAATTTAATTTTTCAACTAGAGAAGAATTTTCAATTAAAATGATGAATCTTGAAAAAAAATTTAACAAACTAGGTAAACTTTAAAGCCAGAACTTAAAATTTTTAACCAAATAGACCAAATTACTTTTCTAACAATAAGGACGAATGTTTCATGAAAAAAAATTTTCAACCAAAAATGGAAAAGTTACATTTTCAAGTAAAAAATTCATTTTTAATAAAAAAAAAATAGCATTGAACAAAATAGTTAATTTTCAACAAAAGAGATGAACCTTTAATGAGTAGAATAAATTTTGAACAAAGAGGTCCAACTTTTACGCAAGTACTTGAATTTGCAATTAAAAAACAAAAATCATCAAAAAAATAGAATATGTAGTTGCATTTTTAATTAAAAAAAGATAAAATTTCTATCAAAAGAAGTGAATTTTCTACAAAAAAGATTGTTCAATCAATAGAGAAAAAAAATTTGAATCAAATTGTTAAATTTCCAAGCCAAAAGTTAATTTTCATCCAAATGGTTGAATTTTCAACAAAAATAATCATTTTTGTAACTCAAAAAGAAAAATATTCAACAAAACAGTTGAATTTTCCAACCGAAAACACTAATTTTTTAAACAAAATAGTTATATTTTCACTCAGAAAATATGAATTTTAAACAAAAAACGATCAATTCTCAACCAATAATAAAACAGTTAAACTTTCAGTTAAAAAATTAATTTTCAACCAAGAGATTGACAGCCAAAACCTTCTTTTTCTTTGAGGGAACAAAAATTCCAGGACCATCAGTAAAATTCAAGGACTTTTCCAGGTTTTTTCCAGGCAATTTTTTTTATTTATTTATTTTTTAAAGATTGATTTTCAACAAAATAATTAAACTTTCAACCAAGGAGATGAATTTTCATCTTAAAATATAAATCTTTAACAAAAAAAGTGATTTAATAACAAAGTGATTAAATCAAATCTTTCAAACAAATTAGTTGAATGCTCAAGCTCAAATATGAATACACAATTATTTTTAACAAAAAAATTGCATTTTCATTTAAAAAAAAATTAAATTTCTTCTATAACATATGAAGTTTTACATAAGAAAAAAGTTGAATTGTCTGTTGAAAAAAATTTCAGTAGAGTTTTCACGATCAAATTATGACGTTTTAAACAAGAAATAATTTTCTAAGCAAAAAAAAAATGAATTTTCAATTCAAAAAGGCGAATTTTTAACCAAAAAGGATTTATAAAAAAAAAAAAGATTAATTTTTATACTGAAACAGATGAATTTGTAATAAAAAACGACAAGTTTTTTTTTATAAGTTGAACTTTCATCCAGAAAAGATTTCAGTTCAATTTTCAACCAAAAAGTAGCATTTTTACCCAAAAAAAGTTTTAATTTCTCTTACAATACACGAATTTTTAATTAAAAAAGAAAACATTTTCTAAGAAATAGTTAAATTTTCAATTAAACAGCAGAATTTCAACCAAATTATTTAATCTTCAATCGAATAGTTGTATTTTCATCCAATAAAGATGTAATTTTTTGTAAAAACGGTGAATTTTAAAATCAAAAAGATAAACATTAAAAAAAAATGTTGAATTTTCAACTGAAAAATTACATTTTTATGCATAAAAGATGAAATTTCTCCTAAAACAGATGCGTTAAACAAAAAAACCTTGAAAAAAATATTTTAATTTTCATCCAACGAAGATTCCAGTTCAATTTCTAACACTAAAATAAGAATTGTAAACAATTTGCAACCAAATAATAAAATTGATAACTAAAAGGATAATCTTCACAAGAAAGTTGTTGCCAATTATCAAAATTCTAATCTGAAAATATTTCATTTTCACAGTTTTTTAACTTCTCCAATTTTCGAAATTTTTATCTTAAATTATTCAGATTTAAGATTCTTCAATTCAAAACAAGATTATTCAATTTCTAACGCTTTGAATTAGAAATTATACAATTTCAACTTCTTTCTGATAAAATTGACCATTAAAGAAAAAATTGTAATCTAAAATTTTTCAATTTTATTATCTTAAATAATTGAAATTCGCGATTCTTATATTTAAAATAAAATTGTTTCATTTCATAAGTTTTCAATTAGAAATGATACAATTTTCAATCTTTTCTAATAAGATTGTTCAATTTTAAAAATTTAATCTAAAAGTGTAGAATTTGGAATGCTTTCTCTCTGAAAATTTACGAGAATCTCAGAATTTGTTTTAATTAATAGAACATTGAATTTTTTCGTTAACTTTTCGTTTGAAAATTCAATTCTTTTTTTTTAAGTATGTCTTTTTTATTTTAAATTTTACCCGTTTTATCAGAAATTAAATATTTTTTTGATAAAAATGCAACTGTTTGGTTAGAAATTAATCTATTATACTATTTTATTAAAAACTTAATTATTTCGTAGAAAATGTACTTTTTGTTTAAAATTTATATTTTGGTGCTGAAAAATGAACTGAAATATTTTCTGGATGAAAGCTCTAATTATAAAAAAAAAAAATGGTTTGTTTTCTATAACAAATTCATCTGTTTTAGTAAAAAATTGATCTTTTTTGGACAAAAATGCAACTATTTCGTACAGAATTGAACTATTTTGTTTAAGATTCATCCTTTTTGGTTAACAAAATTCGTCTTTTTGTATTGGAAATTCAATTTTTTTGCGCAGAAACTTATTTTTTTGTTACAACATTTTAATTTCTGATGTTACAAAGTTAAATGGAATTTATATTTTTTTTATTTATTTACTTCTTTTTTTTGTGGTTTAGAATTAATTTTTCAACAGAAAATGTAACTTTTCCATTTTTTAAAGATTGATATTCTTTAGTTAAAAATTCGCGTTTTTTGTTGTTGTAGAAAATAATTGTTTAATTTGAAATTTCCTTCGTTTTGGAATGGATTGAAAGGAATTTAAGGGATGCGAGAATAATTCGATGAAATTCATGTAAATTCAAGATGAATGGAAAAAGTTTAAATAAATTCAAAAAAATTCTAAGAATCTGAAAAAAACTTCATTGGTCAATTAAATGAAAAGTTTTAAAAATTGCAAAAAAAAATTGATTGAAATAAGTAGAATTTAGAAGAATAAAAAAGGAATAAAAAAAAATTCACGGGAATTTAAAGAAATTCGGGGTGAATTCCAAAAAACTGGATATCACTTCAATTATTTGAAAGCCTACTTATTTCTAACTAAAAAACTGACTAATGACGATCAAAAATTCAAAAGAATTTCAATTAATTGCATTTTTTTAATCCATTTATTTCAGTAACATTTGAGTAAATTTAGAAGAATTGAAGGGAAATGAGAAGAATTCGATGAAATTTATAAAAAAAATCAAGTTGAATTTAAAAGGCAATTAAGTGAATTGAAAATATTTAAAAAATATAAAAAAATATATAAAATCCATTGACTGGAGTGGAATTAAGTGAATTTAGAAGAATTAAAATTAATTAAACAATTTTTTTTCTTAAAATTAAAGTTAAAAAAGTATTAAGTGAACTGAAAATCCTTCAAAATATGATAAAATGCATTAAATTCAGTAAATTTGAAATGAGGTCAGAAAAATTAAAATGGCATTCAAAAGAATTTGATGAAATTCCTAAGAATTTAAAGGCGAGTTTACAAAACTTCAAGATGAATTTGAAAAATAAAAAAAAAGGTTTTAAACTCCATTGAATTGAATAAAATTAGAATTGAAGGGATTTAGTAGAATTCAAAAGAATTTAAAAGAATTCAGAACGAATTCCAAATAAAATTGCAAAAAAAAAAATTTTGAAAATCTCTTCAAATCTTTGAAACCTTAAAAAAAAACCCTCACTTGGAAAATATTTAACCTTCTTGGTGAATAATTTGTCTTTTTGCTTAAAAATTCCAGGAAAAATCTACAAATTTGGTAGAAAATTAATGTATCTTGTTAAAAATTAATCTATTTTGTTAAAAAATTCACCTTATTGGTTGAAAAACAATCTTTATGGTGGAAAATTAGTTTTTTTTTCTTATTTACAATTAATTTTTTTTTAAAATAAAAATGTAACAGTTCAAATATGTGTTGAAAATTTATCTTTTTCGATAGAAATTTAATCTTATTGGTTGAAAATTATACTATTTCGTTGAAAATTTACTTTAATTTTTTAGAAAATTATTTTTTTACTTAAAAATTAACTCTTATTTCTAGATGAAAGTTTCTCTGTTTTAGGAGAAAATTGAGGTATTTGTTGAAAATAGTTTTTTTGTTTGTTTATAAACGAGTACTCTCGTTAGTTGAAATTTAATCTTTTTTGGTTAAAAATTAATTTTCTTGTTTAAAAATTTAAATATTTTCTTGAAAATTCGCTTACTTTTGGGTTGAAAATTTATTTTAACAACTGAAAATTTAACTATTTTATTTCATGCAGAAAATTTATCATTTTTGGTTGAAAAATCAATTAAAATATTCAATTTTTGTTGCAAATTTACATTTTTTGATAGAAATGTAATCTTTTACGTTAAAAAAATTATCTCTTTTGTAGAAAATTCAACTATTCTATTTTTTTGTCAAAAATTAATTTCTTTGGTTGAAAAAAAACTATTAAGTTAAAAAAATATTTTTTTTTTATATAGAAAATGCGTTTTTGGGGTTGAAAATTCGTTTCTTTTTAGTTAAAAATTAATTTCCTTAATTGAAGATGTAACTATTCCATTTTTGCTTGAAAATCTATATTTTTAGTTGAAAATTTATTCATTTTGCTAAAAACTTGTTTTTTTCTTTTGTTTAAAATTTACTTTTCTAATTTCAAATTTAATTATCCTACTTTTGTTTATAAATTTATCATTTTTAGTTGAAAATTTATATATTTGATGGAAACTATCTTTTTGGTAGAAAGTTCATCTTTTGGATTTAAAATTGAATTATTTCGTCGAGAATATATTTTTTTGTTTGAAAATAGATTATATTAACTGGAAATTTAGTTTCTTTTATTTTTGTCAGAACAATTATTTTTCAACTATTCTAATTTTTGTTGAAAATTGATTTTTCGATCAAAATTCATGTATTTAGTTGAAAATTAATTTTTTTAGTACAAGATTCATGATTTTTGTTGCAAATTCAATTAAAATATTCCATTTTCTGTTGCAAATTTACCTTTTTTTTTTGGTAAAAATGGATGTACTTTGTTGAAAATGAGTCTTTTTTTGGTAGAAAATCAATCTTTAGGATTGAAAAATCGAAGAACAATTTCGTTAAAAATTAATTTTTCTCTGTTTGAAGAATTATAATTTTAGTTTAAAAAAAATGCATTTCTTAGGTTCAAAACTGATCTTTTTGATTTGAAAACTTAACTAAAAAGTGTTTAAAATATACTTAAATTCGAAATTTTTTTTTGCATTTGTATTATTAATCTTTTGGCTGTATTGTTGGCTTTATAACCAGAAGAATTTAGAGATTGGTATATTGTAGCAACCCCGAAGAAGAGTTATTATTAATTATTAATTGAAAATGCTCATCAATTCTAATTAATATTAAAAATGGCACACTGGTGCGAATTCGCACCCCCAGTTTTTTTCATTCTGTTCGCATTTGCGCAAATACAGCAGCTCCTTATTTGACTTTGTGGTTTCAAAGCATACAAATTCTCAAAATTTATTTTAATTAATAGAAAACTGAATTTTTTCGTTAACTTTTCGGTTGAAAATTCATTTATTATTTTTTTTTTAAATTTAAATTTTTTTTAAACTGTTTGGTTATACATTAAGCTATTATACTATTTTATTAAAAACTTAATTATTTCGCAGAAAATTTACTTTTTGTTTAAAATTTATATTTTGGTGCTGAAAAATGAACTGAAATATTTTCTGGGTGAAAGCTCTAATTGTGGGTCCGGATGCAATAAGGGCACATAAAATTATTTCGTGCGAAAACGAAGTCCCCTGGAGGCTTTAGAAAAAATTTTCGAATTTTAATTTTCAAAA
>NC_046664.1:75475900-75488329 GCF_010883055.1 Belonocnema kinseyi | reverse complement strand
ATTAAAATTCGAAAATTTTTTCTAAAGCCTCCAGGGGACTTCGTTTTCGCACGAAAAAATTTTATGTGCCCTTATTGCATCCGGACCCACAATTATAAAAAAATCGTTTGTTTTCTATAACAAATTCATCTGCTTTAGTAAAAAATTGATCTTTTTTGGACAAAAATGCAACTATTTCGTACAGAATTGAACTATTTTGTTTAAAATTCATCCTTTTTGGTTAACAAAATTCGTCTTTTTGTATTGAAAATTCAATTTTTTTCGCAGAAACTTCTTTTTTTTTCGTTACAAAAATTCAATTTCTGACGTTACTAAGTTAAATGGAATTTATATTTTAAGTTGAAAAGTTATCTCGTTGGTTAAAAGTCTGGTTGAAAATTTAACGGTTTAGTGGAAAATACTTCTATTTTTTGTGGTTTAGAATTAATTTTTCTCAGAAAATGTAACTTTTCCATTTGTTAAAGATTGATATTCTTTAGTTAAAAATTCGCGTTTTTTATTGTTGTATCATTTTTAGTTGAAAATTTATATATTTTATGGAAACTATCTTTTTTGGTAGAAAATTCATCTTTTGAATTTAAAATTAAATTATTTCATTGAGAATGTATTTTTTTGTTTGAAAATAGATTATTTTAACTGGAAATTCAGTTTCTTTTACTTTTGGCTGAACAATTATTTTTCAACTATTCTAATTTTTCTTGAAAATTGATTTTTTTAGTAGAAGATTCATAATTTTTGTTACAAATTCACTTAAAATATTCCATTTTCTGTTGCAAATTTACCTTTTTTTGATAAAAATGCATGTACTTTGTTGAAAATGAGTCTTTTTTTGGTAGAAAGTCAATCTTTAGGATTGAAAAATCGACGAACAATTTCGTTAAAAATTTATTTTTCTCTGTTTGAAGATTTATAATTTCAGTTAAAAAGAAAAATGCATTTCTTAGGTTCAAAACTGATCTTTTTGACTAGAAAACTTAACTAAAAAGTGTTTGAAATATACTTAAATTCGAAATTTTTTTTTGCATCAATATTATTAATCTTCTGGATGTATTGATGGCTTTATAATTAGAAGAATTTAGAGATTGGGATATTGTAACAACCCCGAAGAAGAATTATTATTAATTATTAATTCAAAATGCTCATCAATTCTCATTAACCCTAAAAAAGGTATACTGGTGCGAATTCGCACCCCAAGTTTTTTTCATTCTGTTCGCATTTACGCCAAAAAAAGCAGCTCCTTATTCGACTCTGTTGTTTCAAAGCATCAAAATTCTCTGACAATATCAGTTTTTCCATAAAGTATAGATGCCTTGAATCACAAAAAAAAAACCACTAACCTCTTCGCAGATTTTCGAGATGTTTTGACAATCCTGCTTGAGGCGCGTTCGAACAAACTGAATGACGTCCTGACTCGACATGAAATTCCAGATACCGTCGCAGGCAATTACCATAAACTCGTCCTTCTTCGGGTCGATGGTGGCATGCCTGATGTCGGGCAGAGCTGAAATCATCTGTTCCTGGGCAGGTAAAGTGGCATTCTGTTTATAGGCATGATCCCCAAGTGCCCTGGAGAGATTTAATCCGCCATTGACTCGTCCGTCAGCAGTGACTTTGCCACCAGCTTTTACAATCCGACTCATTTCCGGCTGGTCCTCTGGCTTGTGGTCCAAACTGAGCTCGAGCGCTTGACCATCTCGGCACAAGACACACCGGGAATCTCCAGCATTAGCAACATACAAATCTGTGCCTTTTAAAACTGCTACTACTGCTGTGCAACCACTGTCCGATCCAGGCTGCAATATCAATCCAACAATTGGATTAGACCAATTTGCAGGATAGCCCAGTTTTAATAAAAGACAAAAATTTCCAGTTTTTTTTTCTTTTTTTCCACCCGATTCGCAAACATTTGTCACGGTCAATGAAATTGAAAAAAAACTCAAATTCTAAACAGGGTGGCCGCTGGACCAAGAAACCAAATTAAATCAAATTTACAAATTAAATTTAAAAAATCTGTCCAACTTCCTTTTATTTCAACCGGGTTTTGAATAATTAGTGAAATTTTAATCTTTCAGTGTGGCTGTTTTAATCGAAAAAAATTCCGGGTTTGCAAACATTTTTCAGGGTCAATGAAATTTAAAAATCTCGAAATCTGTTCTAAAAATTTTTTCATTTAAAGTAATAAAAAATTAACAACAAATTGAGGCATACAAAGCCGAACTCTTGAATTTTAAACTTTCAAAATTGAAATTTAAAAGTTTTCCAATTCAAAAAATGTGTATTCAAATATGCTTCAATAATTTACAAGTATAAAATTGAGGGTACCAACACTTTTCAAATGAACAATTTTAAATGAAATGCAAATAAATTGCAAAATGTAGAACTTTTATAAATTATAGAGTTAAAAAATTAAGATTAAGAACCAAAAATATAAATCCACGTTAATATTTTCAGTACTATAAATTAAAGAATCAAGCAATGAACAGGATGGCCGTTTTAACTAATGAAAAAATTTTCCGGTCATTTCCCGGTTCGCAAAAATTTTTCAAGCTCAATGAAATTTAAAAAATCAAAATCTGAATCCAAAAATTTTTCTATTTGAAGTAATAAAAAACCGAGCTGCAAATTAAAGCATTCAAAATTTTTCAAAATTATATCATTTTAATCTAGAAAGATTAAAAATAGAACAATTAAAATTTTCTATAAACTGAACACTTCTTAAATTAACATTTATTCTTATTTTAAATAGTTTTAAAATCCTTAAAATGCTTCAACGTTTTATTTCAAAATCTTAAAAAACATTTACATGTTTTACATTTTTAAAAAATTTTAATTATTTAAACATTTTTTTTTTTTTTGAGAAATTCTAAACATCTTTTAAAATTATTCGAATTTTTCCTAATTTTTTTTCTACACATTTTTTAAAAATCCTGTTAAATCTTTTTAAATATTCTCTTCAAATTAATTTTCCGAAATAAAAATTCATTTTCAATTTTTCTATAAAATGTTTTTTATTCTTTTGAAACCTTTCAAAATGCTTATATAAGTTTTTAAAACTGAATTTCAAAATTCTTTAAATTAAAATGTACGCTTACAAAATTAAAAATCTTGAATGGAAAATTTTTGAAGTAAAATATTTTCGAATTACGCATTATAAATTGAATGCTATTATAATTGTAAAAGATCACAAATGAACTAATTATTAAAAAAAAAAACCCTTAAAATCGAAGACAGTTGGACAGAGAAGGTGGAACAGATTTTTTTCTTCTAACAATTTGTAAAATTCCCGGTCTTTAAACTTAAAAATTTTTCAAAATTCTATTATTTTAAGTAATTTTAAGCTAGACACATTAAAAATGGAAAAATAATTTTTTTTTTAACTTAACCGTTCCTAAACTAGAAGTTAATTCATTTTCGTTTTAAATAGTTTAAGCATCTTTGAAAAGCTTTAAAATTTCATAAAACAAAATGTAGATTTTGGCAAATTTCAAACAAAAAAATTTAGAATCTTTTTATGAATTCTGAAATACTTCGAAAGAATGAAAACATTTTCTTAAGATTCCTAGGAAAATTGAAAATAATTCGTCATTTTGACAGAAAATTTAAAAAGATTTTAAGAGGATTTTAAAAAAATTTTAGGATAAATGCGATTAATTAAAAAATATATTTAGAAATTCTGGAAAAAAAAATGTTAACACACTTCGTTTAAATTACTTGAAATAATTTCAAGCTTTTAATTAATTTTGAATCTTTATTGCTATTTATACGTGAAAATTCAACATTTTCCATTACAAATTATAAATTTCTTAAATATAACAATGAAAATTGTAACATTAAAAGTTTAAAAGTTCTTCGAAATACTAGAGATTCAAAGTTTTCTAGGTAAAACAATTCAGTTCGTATTATATTCTTTTTCTAAGATAAAAAAATTTCAAACTAAATGGGTTAAAAATTGAATAATTTATACTTAAACAATATTTTTAATTTAATAAAAGCCTTTAATTCGGACTATATTATTATGCAGTTATTTTCAAGTTAAAAATAGTTTATAAAGTTTTAACCGCACGTTTACATTTTTTAATGGCTGAAAAAATTAATAAAAATAATATATTAATAAATTTATTTGTTAAATTTTAAAAACGCTTTCAATCTGAAAATTCTCAAATTTTGAACGGATTTAAAATCGTTTTGTCAAATCAATTATTGTTAAGTTTTTAAAAAAGTAACTTATTTAATAAATTTGTTTAAAAAAAAAACCATAAAATTATCAACTAATTATAGTTGTTGCTAGAATGAACATAAAGTTACTAATTAAAAGGACTGGTTCACAAAAAATAATTTTTCTGTCAACAAATGACCGAATAATATATTTGTTTATTATATTTTTCTAAGAAAATCATAAAAAATATTTAAAATTTAATAAAAACCTTTAATTATGAATATACTGTTTTGAAGTTATTTAAAAATTTTAAATAGTTTATAAAGTTTCAATCGGGCATTTACATCCATGAAAACATTCGAAAATTGAAAACTAATCCCAAATCGTCTTGTAAAATCAATTACTATTCACTTTATAATCCTGAAATTACTTTTCGATTTAAAAAATAATTAAATAATTTACATCCACAGTTGCTCAACTAAAAAGCCTTGAAAACTGCATTTTAAAATTCTTTTAATTAAAATGTACGCTTTAAAATGAAAATATAAAATGTAACATCATTCTTAAAGTGAAAGGTTTTTGACTTACGCATTAAAAAAAAATGATTGATAGAATACTAATTTTTAAAAAATATTTACCTCTTCAGTCAAGTCTGTTGGTACAACATCTTCCATATCTTCGTCTTCATCCTCATCATCCTCCTCATCATCCTCATCCTCATCGTCATCATCTTCGTCGTCATCATCATCGTCTTCCTCCTCCTCCTCCTCCTCCTCCTCCTCCTCATCATCATCATCATCATCATCATCATCGCTATCTTCAGTTCCAATCTTAGCCATTATTTCCTTGCGCCTTAAAAATAAAAAATGGCACAATTAATTTGATTCCATTTTTTTTTTTTAACTAAGATATTCATATTTGTCGCAAAACGCAAACATTTGCTAAAACGAAAAGCCAAAATAGAAATTTCAAACTAAAAAACATCATTTTTTATCCAAAAATTGAATAATTTAATTTTCAGTCAAAGAGATAAATTTTCAACTAAAATTATAAATATTTAATCAAAAAGATGAATTTTTAAACAATAAGATTAATTTTCTACCAAAAACTACAATTTTACAACAACAACAAAACATGAATTTTAAAGAAATAGTTTAATTTTAAACTAGAAAAAAAGTTAAATTTCAATAAAAAATGGAATACTTAAATATCTAGTTCAAAATTTCAATTTTCATCTTAACTGATGAATTTTCAACTAAAATTATGTATCTTCAACTGAAATAGTTGAACTTTCGGAAAAAAAAAGTAATTGTTACTAAAAAAGATAAATTGTCAACCAAAACTTAAATAATTAAGTTTTAAGTTAGGAAAATTAATTTTCAACCAAGAAAGAAACAAATTTTCAATAAAATAGTTAAATTTTCGGTAGTCAAAATTACTTTTTATCAAAAGAAAATGCAAGTTTTCAACCAAATAGATCATTTTTCAACCAAAGTAAATTAATTTTTAATTAAAATGATGAATCTTCAATAAAAACAATTATTTTTAACAAAAGAGTTTATTTTTTAAGAATGTAAATTTATTTCTAACCTAAAAGATGAATTTTCAACCAAAAAGAACAATTTTGTTAATTAATGTTATAAAAAAAAAGAACGCAGAGCTTAAATTTTCAGTTGAAAAAATTAACTTTCAATGACACTGATTAATTTTGAACTAAAATGATGAATCTTCAAGTGGAATTGTTAAATTTTACACCTTCCAAAAAGAGGAACTTCCAATCAATAAGATTAATTTTCTACACAAAAAAAAGACAAATTTCCCACAAAATACATGAATTAAAAAAAAATAGTTTCTTTTTTAAATAAAAAATACCAATTTTCAACCAAATAATTGAATTTTCATCCAAAAAAGATAACATTTCAGATCAAAATAGAATAGTTGAATTTTTCGTTAAAAATTTAATTTTAAACCAAAAAAATTGAATTTTCAGAAAAATAGTGGAATTTTATACTGGAAAAGTTAATTTTTTAGTTTAAAAAATTATTTTCAGAAAGAGATGAATTTTCAATTAAAATTTATGAATCCTCAAATAAAACAAAAATTAATTTTTGACAAAAGAACTATTAAAAAAAAATAATTTAGGTATTTTTTTTAATTTGTAAGAGGAAACTTTAAAATTGTAAAGAATTCTGACGGATTTTTACCCAAAAAAATGCATTTTTAAATAAGATTATAATTATTTAAATGGAATACTTGAATTTCCAACCGGAAAAAAGAATTTTTGAACAAGGAAATTAATTTTCAAAGAAAAAGAACATTTTTTTCACCAATTAGTCGCTTTTTAAAACAAAATATGCGAATTTTCTACGAAATACTTAAATTTTCAATTAAAAAAGACAAATTTTCATGAGTTGAATTTTCAAATAAAAATAAATTAAAAAGAATTTACAAAAAAAAAATAAAAAAACGGAAGTTATATTTTTAGTTAAAAATTAATTTTCAATCCAACTAAAGATTTTCCAACTAAAATGATTATTCCTTAACAGGAACAGTTAAATTTTAAACCTAAAATATAAGTTTTCAAATTTAAAAAAATGAATATCAACAGAAATAGTTCAATTTTCAACCAAACAAATTTAATTTTTACTAAAAAAAGATGAATTGTCAACCAAAACTGAAATAAGAAAGTTTTAAGTTAAAAAAATTCATGTTCAATAAAAAAAAAACTAATTATCAACTAAAAAATATCACTTTTCAAACAAGAATAGAATAATTCAAATTATAGTCCAAAAATTAATGTTCAAAGACATAAATTTTTAACTGAAATTATGGAATATTCAAATTTAAAACCAAGTTTTACATTTTTTAACTAAAAAAATGAATTTTCAAAAAACAAAAATATTAATTTACTACCAGAAAAAAATAATTTTTTAATGAAATTCAATAATTCTCAACCAAAAAGTCGAAATTTTAACTAAAAACCATGAATTTTTAAACAAAAAGATTAATTTACTACTAAAAACGATGAATTTTCAATGAAACTCAAGAATTCTACCCAAAAGTTAAATTTCCAACTAAAAAAAATTAATTTCTACACGCAAAGATCAATTTTGTAAACAATAGGATAAATTTTCTACTGAAAAAAAAAACGAATTTTTAACCCAATTCACGAATTCTCAAACGATAAGTTGAATTTTCAACTAAAAATGATTAATTTCTAAACAAAAAATTTAATTTTTAAACAAAAAGATTAATTTTCAAAAAAATTCGAGAATTCTCAACCAAAAAGTTGAATGTTTAAGACAAAAAGAATTTTTTCTAATTTTTAAGAAAGGAGTTCAACTTTAAAACCTACTTGTTAAATTTTCTACAAAACAAAATTTCTACTGAAAAAAATTAATTAAAAAAAAAAATCAAGAATTCTAAACTAAGAAGATTAACTTTTAACTAAAAAAGATGAATTTTTGAACAAAAAGATTAGTTTCTAAACAAGAATTATTTGTTAAATTTGTAAACAAAAAAATCAATTTTCTATTTTGAAAAAACCGAATTTTGAACAAAATTCAATAATTTTCAACCAAACAGTTGAATTTTCGCTTAAAAAAGATGATTTTCTAAACAACAAGATTAATTTTCTACAAAAAAAAATTCATAAGCGAAAATTGGAATTTTTAACTAAAAAAGATTAATTTTGAAATAGAAATATTAATTTTTAAACAAGAAAATTTTGTTCTAACGAAAAAAACACGAATTTTTAACCAAATTTAAGAATTTGCAAACCAAAAAGTTAAATCTTCGACGAAAAAAGATGATTTTTTAAACAAAATGATTATTTTCCTACCATAAAAATGAATTAAAAAATTCCTAACCGAAAATTGGAATTTTAAAGAGATTTTTATTTGTTAGAATGTAATTCAACTTCCAAACCTATGTTTTAAAGTTTTAATAATAAATAAAAAAAAACATTTTACAAAAAAAAAACGAATTTTAAACAAAGTTCAATAATTCTCAACCAAAAAGTTAAATTTTCGTCTAAAAAAGAATGATTTTTTAAACAGACAGATTAATTTTCTACCGAAAAAACCGATTTTAGTAAAAATTCAAAAACTCTTAACCGAAAATTGGAATTTTTTTAACTGAAAAAGATTATTTTTTGAACAAAAATATTAATTTAAAACAAGAATATAAATGTTCCAAATTCAAGATTTCTCAGACAAAAAGTTGAATTTTCAACTAAAAAACATGAACTTTTACACAAAAATTTTAATTTACTACCAGAAAAAAAATAATTTTTAACGAAATTCAAGAATTCTAAACCAAAAAGTTGAATTCAACTACAAGAGAAGAATTTTAAAATAAAAAGATCACTTTACGAGCGAACAAGACGAATATTCAATAAAATTCGAGAATTCTACCAAAAAGTTGAATTTTTAAGAAAGAATATTTTTCCTTATTTTTAAGAAAGTAGTTCTTTAAAGAGTTCTAAATCAAAAAGTTGAATTTTCAATTAAAAAAGATTAATTTCTAAACAAAAAGATTAATTTTCGAAAAAATTCGAGAACTCTCAACCGGAAAGTTGAATAATTAGGACAAAAAATTTTTTTTTAATTTTTACGAAATAAGTTCAACTTTAAAACCTACTTGTTAAATTTTCCACAGAAAAAAAAAGTTCTACAAAAAAAAAATTAATTTTTAACCAAATTCAAGAATTCGAAACTGAAAAAGTTGAATTTTCAACTAAAAAAGATGATTTTTCAAACAAAAAGATTAATTCTCTACAGAAAAAATAAATTTTAATAAAAATTCAAAAATTCTGAACCGAAAATTGGAATTTTTAACTAAAAATTATTATTTCTTATACAAAAATATTAATGTTTATATAAGATAAATTTCGTACGAAAAAAAACACGAATTTTTAACCAAATTCAAGAATTCTTAACCAAAAAGTTGAATTTTCAACTAAGAAACATGAATTTGTACACAAAAAGTTTAATTTACTACCAGAAAAAAACGAATTTTTAACCAAATTCAAGAACTCTAAACTCAAAAGTTGAATTTTCAACTAAAAAAGATGATTTTTTAAATAAAAAAGTTGAATTTTTAAGAAAGAATATTTTATCTCATTTTTAAGAAAGTTGTCAATCAAAAAGTTGAAGTTTCAATTAAAAAGATAATTTTTTAAACAAGCAGAACAATGTTGAAAACAAGAAAATAAATTTTCTACCAAAAAAAAAAAAAAAAAAACGAATTTTTAACTAAATTCACGAATTCTCAAACGAAAAGTTGAATTTTTAAACAAAAAGATTAATTTTCAAAAAAATTCAAGAATCCTCAACCTAAAAGTTGAATATTTAAGACAAAAAGATTTTTTTTTTAATTTTGAAGAAAGTAATTCAACTTTGAAACCTATTTATTAATCTTTCTGCAAAAAAAAAAATGAATTTTTAACAAAATTCAAGAATTCTTAACTGAAAAGTAGAATTTTCAACTAAAAAAGATGAATTATTAAACAAAAATTATTTGTTAAATTTTTAAACAAAAAATAAATTTTCTATTAAAAAAAACGAATTTTTAACAAAATTCAATCATTTTCAACCAAACACTTGAATTTTCACCGAAAAAAATGTTTTTTTTTTATCAAAAAGATTAATTTTCTATCAAATAAAAAAAAACGAATTCAAAAAAGGCTCAACCTGAAATTGGAATGTTTAACTAAAAAAGATTGATTTTTAAACGAAAATATTAATTTTTAAACAAGAATATAAATTTTCCAAATTCAATAATTCTCAACCAAAAAGTTGAATTTTCAACTTAGGAATATGAATTTGCAAACAAAAAACATTAATTTACTATCAAGAAAGACGCATTTTTTTTATCAAATTCAAGAATTCTCAACGAAAAAGTTGAAGTTTCACCTAAACACATAAATTTTTAGACAAAAAGATAAATTTTGTACCAAAACCATTCATCCTAGGAATAGAAGAATCGAATCTTTAGACTTTGATTCCTCCCTTTATGAAAGACCGCAAATATTTTTGAAATTTAATTTAAATTAACATTTAATTTTAATTAAAATACATAAATAATTTGAATCTAAATTACGAAATTAATGTGATTATCAATTAAAATAAATAATTCACTAAATCTAATATTATTCGAAATTAATACTTAGAGAGAAATGTGAAAAGATTAATTCTCGACACTGGGGGTTTTTGTGGTCGCTGAATCCGAATCTGAAGTAAAAAAAATCGAAAATGTCGGATCCAATATGACGGAAGAAAACAAATAAATAAATAAAAAAAAAACGGTTTGATTTGAATCAATTTTGGTACTTACGGGTTTTCGGGGTCGCTGTATCCGAAAGTGAAGTCAAAATTCTGATTCAGCGACCTCAAAACCAGCAAGTACCGAGATTGATCCAAATCGAGCCATTTTTGTTTTTTCGTCCACCATAATGGATCCGCCATTTTGACTACAGATTCGGATTCAGCGACCCAAAAAACAAAAAAAAAATCCCCCGAGTAAGACTTAAATGCAAAATCAGAGTAAGTTAAATAGGAAAGAAAAACCAGAAAATTGACGCATTTTGCGTCAATTCCAACGAAGGGATTAAAGAAACAACAACAAAAAAAAGACTCTTACTTTCCACGAACTCCCATAAAGGACTCATCATTCTCCTCGTCATCCTCATCCTCATCGCCATCATCGTCAGAGATAGGATTCTCGTCCGCCAGCAGCTCTTTGTAATCAATCATTCGCTGATTCCTCCTCCGGATACTGCTACTAATATTCTCCTGCTGTTCAGCTTCACCATTCTCAACCGGGATGCAAGAGCTGCTCGTCACACTGTCGGCCGCTGCTCTACTACTATCCGCATCCCCGAAATTTTTCGATAAACTCGCCCCATTCACTTCCGCCTCAACGGACGGACTACTCGGTTCCGGCTGTGAAACTTTGCTCGGCGAAACCTTGTCTTTCACGTCCTCCGAACTGTCCGGCATGTCGACTGATTTCGTGCTGCAAATTTCGGCAGCTGCAACGGCAGCAGTAGCATCTCCCGTGGAAGCGACCCTCTCCGAAGTTTGGGCAACCTCGCCATTGCTCGTCGTCGAATCAAGAACTTGCTCGGCCTCGCTACTTTTCGGACTGTTCGACGACAATCCCTTTCGATCGGCTGATGTTGAGGCACTTGAGCCGCAGGGCTGACTCGAGCTGCTCACGTCGCTCTCGTCATTCGTGTTCCAGGAGGAGGACGAGGATGAACAGCCAGCGCCCGATGACGAGCAGCTTGCTCTCTCCTTGCCCTTTCGACTGCGCAAGTATGGACTCGCTGAACATACGCGACTCCCGCCAACATCGTTCTTCAGCCCTTTCAACTGTGGATTCAAAATTTCGGCCTGATATTTCGCCATTACTTGTTCCAGGGGCATTGTCGCTTCCATACAGAGATTACTGATATTTTCCTCGTCATCTAGAAATGAGGAAGGATGATGGAATAGTAGACAGTCTTGAGATCAATAATAAAATAAGAGTCTAAATCAGGTATATTCTGAATATACTTCTGGGATGTCCCACGATCATTTTGAGCCCCAAAAGTAGATATAAAAAATCATTGCTCTAGCTTTCATAGAACCAAAGTTATGGCCTTTTGAATATGACTCTTTTTTTTATGAAATTCTGTTCAACATCAATTTTTAAAATAAAATTTCTCATTTTTAAAAAGAACACATTTCCTCAGCACTTTTGGTGAAAGATGCCAGTAATTTATTTAAAAATGACTTAATTTTGAGTTGATCCAAATAGAAAACCATACTCTACATGTAATAGAACCAAAATTATGGCCTTTTGAATATGACCCTTTTTTATGAAATTTTGTTCAACATCAATTTTTAAAATAAAACATCTCATTTTTAAAAAAAAACACATTTCCTCAGCACTTTTGGTGAAAGTTGCCCATAATTTATTTAAAAAGGACTTAATTTTCAGTTAATCCAAAAAGAAAACCATGCTCTACTTGTAATAGAACCAAAATTATGGCCTTTTGAATATGAGCCTTTTTTATGAAATTTTGTTTAACATCAATTTTATGAATAAAATTTCTCATTTCTCAAAAGAACTCATTTCCTCAGCACTTAAGATGAAACTTTCCGGTAAGTTATTTAAAAATGACGTAATTTTGAGTTAATCCAAAAAGCAAATCATGCTCTACATGTAATAGAACATAAATTATGGCCTTTTGAATATGACCCTTCTTTAATGAAATTTTGTTCAAC
>NC_046664.1:75473471-75475800 GCF_010883055.1 Belonocnema kinseyi | reverse complement strand
GGCCTTTTGAATATGACCCTTCTTTAATGAAATTTTGTTCAACATCAATTTTATAAATAGAATTTCTTGTTTTTCAAAAGAACTAATTTCCTTAATTTAGGTCAAAGTTGTCAGTAAGTACCTGTAATAGAACCAAAATTATGGCCTTTTGAATATGACCCTTTTTTGTGAAATTTTGTTCAACATCAATTTTTTAAATAAAACTTCTCATTTTTGAAAAGAAGACATTACCTCAGCACTTTTGGTGAAAGTTGCCCGTAATTTATTTAAAAATTACTTAATTTTGAGTTGATCCAAAAAGAAAACCATGCTCTACATGTAATAGAATCAAAATTATGGCCTTTTGAATACAACCCTTTTTTATGAAATTTTGTTTAACATCAATTTCATAAATAAAATTTCTCGTTTTTAAAAATAACTCTTCCTCAGCACTTTTGGTGAAAGTTTCTAAAAAATTATTTAAAAATTTCTTAATTTTGAGTAGATCTAAAAAAAAACATTGCTTAGTTCTCCTAGAACCAAAATTATGGCCTTTTGAATATGACCCTTTTTTTCATGAAATTTTGTTTCACATAAATATTATAAATAAAATTTCTCGTTTCTCAAAAGAACTGATTTCCTCAGCTCCTTTGGTGAAAGTTTCCAGTAAATTCTTTAAAAATGACTTAATTTTGTGTTGATCTAAAAAGAAAAGAATGCTCTAGCTGTAATAGAATCAAAATTATGGCCTTCTGAATATGACCCTTTTTTATGAAATTTTATTCAACATCAATTTTTTAAATAAAATTTATCGTTTTCTAAAAGAAATAATATCCTGAGCCATTCAGAAAATTTCGATGCGATTAGTGTTAGAGCGTTTTTTTTTAGATTTACTAAAATTAAGGTTCCCCTTAACCTATCTGATGGAAACTTTCCCCTGAATTGCTCGGGAAATTAATTCTTTTGAAAAACGAGAAATTTTATTGATAAAATTGATGTTCAACCAAATTTCATAAAAAAAGATCATATTCAAAAGGACATAATTTTGGTTCTATGAGAGCTACAGAAATATTTTTCTTTTAGATCTACTCAAAATCAAGTATTCTTCAATTAATTATTTTGCATTTTTACCAGATATCAATAGGAAATAAGTTATTTCCTATATATTGAAGGCTTTCAGTTCTCGTAAGATGTTCAGCACCCGCAGCCCTTTTTCGGATGCCAGACTGAATGATTCGAACCAATAAAATTCCACGTTCAATTTATTTTTAATAAAAAGGGTTAATTAACCTCTTCAAAAGAAAAAATAAATAAAAAAGATTTTTTTCAAAAACAGTCGAACCGATTTTTTTCTGTTTGGACTCAAAATGATCGTGGGGCACCCCAGAAGTATATTAAAAAAAATGGCATATGCAAGCCACTCAGGTTTTTCAATTTTCTCGGTTAACTAAAAGTAAGATATTCATATTTATCGAAAAACGCAAACATTTATTTTAAATCATGACGTTCATTCTAAAAAAAATTGAGCTCAACCGAGCAAAAGATTACAAAATAAATTTTCAAATAAAATTAAGAATCTTTAACTGTAATAGTGAAATTTTCAATTTTTAAAATATGAATTTTTAAACAATAAGATTAAGTTTCAAACAAAAAGATTAATTGTCTACCAAAAAAGGAAGCGAATTTTCAATAAAATAGTTAAATATTCGATAAAAAATTGCTTTTTATCTAAAGAAAAAACAAGTTTTCAATTAAATGGATCATTTTTTCAACCAGAGAAATTAATTTTTAATTGCAATGATGAATCTTCAAAAGTTAAGTTTTTAGTTGAAAAAATGATTTTCAACGAAGAAGTTACATTTTCAAAAAGATATGAATTTTAAATTAAAATTATTAATCGTCAAATATAAAAAAACTAATTTTTAACAAAACAAGTATTGAAAAAACGACTTAAAGTATTTTCTTTTTCCAAAATTTGTAAGATGAAACTTTAAAATTGTGATGAATTCGGACTTGCGACAATTTTCCAGTCAATAAAATTTAACAAATCGAACTCTATTCTAAAATTTTTTCCATTTAAAATAGTAAAAAATAAACAAGAAATTAAAACATTCAAAGTGGAACGCAAAAAATTCAAAATTATATTATTAGGTTATTTTAGGCTAGAAACATTAACAATAAACATTTTTTCAAATTTACAATTATTTTTGAAATTTTTTTCTGAACTTCTAAATAACTTTTAAAATTAATTGAAACAACAAAATTCAAGAATTCCCAACCTAAACGTTGAAATTTTATAGAAAAAAATTTAATTTTTAAACAAAAAGATAAATTTTCTACAAAAAAAAAA
>NC_046664.1:75450318-75473461 GCF_010883055.1 Belonocnema kinseyi | reverse complement strand
AAAAAAAAAAAACAAAAAACAAAATTTTATAAAAATTCAAGAATTCTCAACCAAAAAGTTGAGTTTTCAAGAAAGAATTTTTTTTGTAATTTTTAAGAAAGTAGTTCCAACTTTAAAAGCTATTTTTTAAAGTTTAATACAAAAAATGTCTACAGAAAAAGAAACGAATTTTTAACAAAACTCAATAGTCCTCAAACAAAAAGTTGAATTTTCGACTAGAAAAGATGATTTTTCAAACAAAAAGATTAATTGATTTATATTTACAGTTGATAAAATTATACTGTTCTTTATCAAAAATTGCAACTTCAAACACTTTTAATTTTTATCTGAATTATATCCTAATTGAAAAAGATTTCGATTAACTGATTATTTTTAAAACTGTTGAAATCGAACTCTACTAAAAAGTTTAATTTTTAAGAGAATTTTTATTTATTTGTTTATTTTTAAGAAAGTTGATGAAGTTTAAAAAATACTTTTTAAACATGTAACCAAAAAGATTAATTTTCCACCGAAAAAAAGAAAAAACTTTTAAGAAAATTCAAAAATTCTAAACGAAAAAGTTGAATTTTCAAATGAAAAACATGAATTTTTGAACAAAATAATTAATTTACTACCAAAAGAGTTGCATTTTTAATAAAACTAAAGAATTCTCAACCAAAAAGTGGAATTTTCAACTAAAACACATTTGTACACAAAAAGATTCATTTTTAAACAAGAAGACAAATTTTCTACAGAAAAAAAACAACGAGTTTTTAACCAAATTCAAGAATTCTCAAAGGAAAAATTGACTTTTCAACTAAAAAAAGAGATGAAATTTTAAACAAATAGATTATTTGCAAGAAAATTCAAGAATTCTCAAACAAAAAGTTGAATTTTTAAGAAAGTAATTTTTTTTAAATTTTTAAGAAAGAAGTTCAACTTAGAAGCTATCTTTTTTAAACATGTAACCAAAAAGATTAATTTTCCACAAAAAAAGTTGAAATTTCAAATGAAAAACATGAATTTTTGCGCAAAAAAATTAATGTACTACCAAAAAATACACATTTTTAATAAAATTAATAAATTCTCAACCAAAAAGTTGAATTTTCAACTAAAAAACATGAATTTGTACACAAAAAGATTTATTTTTAAACAAGAAGACAAATTTTCTACAAAAAAAAAAACGAATTTTTAACCAAATTCAAGAATTCTCAAAGGAAAAATTGAATTTTCAACTAAAAAAGATGAAATTTTAAACAAAAATATTATTTTCAAGAAAATTCAAGAATTCTTAACCAAAAAGTTGAGTTTTCGACTAGAAAAGATGAATTTTTAAACAAATAGATCATTTGCAAGAAAATTCAAGAATTCTCAAACAAAAAGTTGAATTTTTAAGAAAGTAATTTTTTTTAATTTTTAAGAAAGTAGTTCAACTTTATAAACTATTTTTTAAAGTTTAATAAAAAAAATTTTCACAGAAAAAAAGGAATTTTTAACAAAATTTTATAATTCTCAAACAAAAAGTTGAATTTTCAAATAGAAAAAATTATTTTTTAAACAAAAAGATGACTTTTCTAAAAAAAAAAAAAAAAAATTTAAGAAAATAAAAAAAATTGAATTTTTAACTAAAAACCATTAATTTTTAAACAAGACAATTTTTCTAGAAAAAAAAAAAAAAAAAATGACGAATTGGGACAAATTTTTCTTCTGAAAATTTGTAAAATTCCCGGTAAACCGGGTCAACTTACCAGAGTCATCATTGTTTTCCTTTTCCTTCTCTGGTTCTTTTGTTCCTGCGATTTCCTTCAGAATGCTGATAACATCCGGTTTTGTTAGAGTAGCGTCAAATCCTAAGAAGGCATCTATCAGAGCCTGCTTGATGTCGCCCTTTTTATAGGCCTCGGTTGATTTGATAAAATCTGGCAAATTTTTGGCACAGTATGCTGCCACTTCGTGACCTCCGTGGCCATCGTAGACGGCAAATAACGAAGCATCTTCGTCGAATTCTATGCAAGCGTTGTGAGCATCCTACAAACACAAATTCGCAGACGATATCCTATACTATTCTAGATTTCAATCAATCAAATTTAATTATACTTATAAAAATCTCGTCAATACAGGGTGGCGGTTTTCATCGACGAAATAAATTCTCGGTCATTTCCCCGGTTCGCAAACATTTTTCACGGTCAATGAAATAAAAAAAAAATAAACACTAAAGCTTCAACATTTGCCACTTGAATAAATAAAGTTAAATAAATAAAGTAATAAAAAAATGAGCTGCAAATGAAAGCATTCAAAGTGGAACTGTTAAATTTTGAACTTTTAAAATTGAAATTTAAAAGTTTTTTATTCAAATGCTCAATAATGTACGCGTATAAAATTAAAGGTACTGACATTTTTTAATATAAAAAATATATAAATCCACGTTATCATTTTCAATGCTCTAAATTAAAAAATCAATAAATGAAGTTTAAAATTTTTAAAGTTATATAATTTTAAGGAACTTTAAGCTAGAAACATTAAATATTGAAAAATTTTTAACTGAACACTTCTTAAATTATAAATTCAATTATTATCTTTTTAAATAGTTTAAACATCATTGGAAAGCTTCAAAATTTTATTTCAAAATCTTGAAGTTGATTCAAATTATTTTGGAAATTTTTTCAGAACTTCTAAATTTTTGTCAAAATTAATTGAATTTCGTCTACAATTTTCAGAAAATCCTGTAAATTTTATCAAATATCTTTACAATTTGGACGTATAAATAACAATTGAACATTTATTATTTGTAGGCGAAATTTGAGTAGTTTTAAGAGATATGTAGAAGTTTGGAAAAGATTAAAAACTTAATGTAAAATTTGAAATAATAGCCCCATATAAAACAAAACGCAGATTTTCGCAGATTTTAAACACAAAAATTAGATTCTTTTCAAGAATTGTTGAAAAATTATTTTAAGTGAATATTTAAACAGTTCATTTGTAAATTATATATCAAAATTTAGAAATTTCACTTACAAATTGAGCATTTTTCAAATACAATTAAAATTGTAAAGTTTAAAGGCTCTCCGAAATTCTAATGATTCCAAGTTTTCTATGTCAAACAATTCACTTAGAGATTCTGTACTTTTAAATATTTGGTTTGAATTTACTTGTCTTAAATAAAAATTCAAATATTTATAAATATTCAACTATTAATCTTTTTTTTTTAATTAAAATTTTCAAATTGAACGGGTTAAAAATTGAATATTTTAGACTGAAACAATATTTTAAATTTAATAAAATCCTTTAATTAGGAATATATTATTATGAAGTTATTTTTGAGTTGAAAATAGTTTATAAACTTTCAGTCCCACTTTCACATTTGCTTAATGACCAAGACTTTCAAATTGAAACCGTTTAAGTTTTAACGTTGAAGTCTAAAAATTCTTAAATTTTGAACTGATTTAATTTCGTTTTTGTTCACTTTTTATTACTTAAAGTACAGATAAATTTAAAAAAAAATTGATAAAATAAAAATGTTTTTATCCAAAATATTCAAAATCAAAGGCTTTTTATATTTTATTTGTTCGAGTCTTTAAGAAACCATTTGAAAATTTTTTAAATTAAAAATGTAAGCTTAAAAATAAAAATTTAAAATGGAAAATTCTTGAAGTAAAAAAAAAATTAATTATGCATAGTAAGCTAAATAATAGCATAATTGAAAAACATTAAAAAAACTAATAAAGATTAATTTTGAAACAATAGGATTAATTGATTTATATTTAAAGTTATAAAATTATACTGTTTTTTATCAAAATTTTCAACTTCAAACGCTTTTAATTTTTATCTGAATTATATCCTAATTGAAAAAGATTTCGATTAGATAATTATTTTTAAATCTGTTGAAATCGAACTCTACTAAAAATTTGAATTTTTAAGAGAATTTTTTTTTTCTTTCTAAGAAAGTTGCTGAACTTTAAAAACTACTTTTTAAATATGTAACCAAAAAGATTAATTTTCCACAGAAAAAATGAATTAAAGAGAATTAAATTAATTACTATTATAATTATTATAATTTTTTATAATTTATAATTTTGTTTATAATTAAAATTATTATTATAATGATTAATTGAATTAATTAAATTACAAGAATGAAATAAAAAGGTTTTCATCCAAAATTTTCAACATCAAAGGCTTTTATTTTTTAGAGTTTTTAAGAAACCATTTGAAAATTCTTTAAATTAAAAATGTAAGCTTAAAAATTAAAATGTTAAATCATGTTCTCATCCTGCAACACTACACACACATCAAATATAAATTCTAAGGATGCTAGGGCAAAAGGAGCTCAAAAAAGAGGAAACAGGGTAATTAAAAAAGGGGATCAATAGGGAAAAAGAGTACAAATTTTTTTGTTAATAACGGGAAGGGGTTCCCAGTCAAAGTAAGGTTACACGATAATTTAAATCTTTTAGAAATTAGAGAAATGTTTTTTTCTAAAAGTTTATGGAAAATTCGATCTTTTTGGTCATAAACTAGTGTTTTTCTTTAAAAATTCATCTTTTTTAGTGGAAATTTCAACTTAACAACTACTAGGTATTAAAGTTGAGCTACATTCTTAAAAGTTAAAACGAAAAAATTTTCTTTCTTAGAAATTCATCCTTTTGGTTGAGAACTCTTGAATTTTCTGGAAAATGAATCTTTTTGTTTTAAAATTAATATTTTTTAGCTAAAAATTCCAATTTTCAGTTCAGAATTTTTCAATTTAGTTAAAAATTCGTTTTTTTGTCGGTAGAAAATTATTATTTTCGTTTAAAAATTTAGGAAATAGGTTTTAAAGTTGAACTACTTTCTTAAAAATTAAAAAAAATTAAATCTTTTTTTAAACAATTCAACTTTTCGGACGCGAAATATTTAATTTTCTTGAAAATTTAACTTTTCCGTTGTGCATTTTTGAATTTGGTTAAAAATTCGTTTTTTTTGGTAGATTATTCATTTTGTATAAAAAATAATCTTTTTGAGTTAAAACTTCAACTTTTAGGTAGAGTTCTAGAATTTTATTGAAAATTCGTTTTTTTTTAGCAGTAAATTAACCTTTTTTATTTAAAAATTCGGGCTTTTAGTTGAAGATTCAACTTTTTGGTTAAGAATTTTTAAATTTGGTTTAAAATTCGTTTTTTTTCTGACAGAAAATTAATCCTTTCGTTTAAAAATTTAGCAAATTGGTTTTAAAGTTGAACTAATTTCTTAAAAATTAAAAAATTTCATTCTTTTTTAAAAACTCAACTTTTTGGTCGAAAATTGTTTAATTTTCTTGAAAATTAATCTTTCTGTTTAGAAATACAAATTTTTGAGTTGAAAATTCAACGTTTCGGTTGTGCATTTTTAAATTTTGTTAAAATTCGTTTTTTTCCGTAATAAATTAATCTTTTTGTTCAAAAATCATATTTTTTAGACGAAAATTAAACTTTTTGGTTGATAATTACTTAATTTTGTTAAAAATTCGGTTTTTTGCAGTTGAAATCTAATCTTTTTGTTTCAAAAATCATCTTTCTTAGTTGATACTTCAACTTTTTGGTTTAGAACTCTTAAACTTTATTAAAAATTCGGCATTTTAATAGAAGATTATTCTTTTTGTATACAAAATAATCTTTTTGAATTGAAAATTCAACTTTCTGGTTGAGAATTCTTGAATTTGGTTAAAAATTTGTTTGTTTTTCGGTAGAAAACTAATCTTTTTTATTTAAAAATTCATGTTTTTTAGTTGAAAATTCAACTTTTTGGTTAAGGATTTTAAAATTTGGTTCAACATTTTTTTTTCCAATAGAAAATTAATCTTTTCGTTTAAAAATTTAGCAAATTGGTTTTAAAGTTGAACTACTTTCTTAAAAATTGCATTCTTTTTTAAAATTCAACTTTTTGGCCGAGAATACTTTAATTTTCTTGAAAATTAATCTTTTTGTTTAGAAATGCATCTTTTTAAATTGGAAATTCAACTTTTCGGTTGTGCATTTTTGAATTTGGTTGAAAATTCGTTTTTTTCGGTAATAAATTAATCTTTTTGTTCAAAAATCATATTTTTTAGACGAAAATTCAACTTTTTGGTTGAGAATTAATTAATTTTGTTAAAAATTCGGTTTTTTTGCAGTAGAAAACTAATTTTTTTGTTTAAAAATCATATTTTTTAATCGAAATTTCAACTTTTTGGTTGGGAACTCTTGAACTTATTTAAAAATTCGTCTTTTTCGTAGGGGATTATTCTTTTTGTTTCAAAAATAATCTTTTTGAGTTAAAACTTCAACTTTTTGGCAGAGTTCTTGAATTTTATTGAAAAATAGTCTTTTTTTAGCGGCAAATTAATCTTTTCATTTGAAAATTCATGTTTTTTAGTTGAAAATTCAACTTTTTGGTTAAGGATTTTTAAATTTGGTTAAAAATTAGTTTTTTTTCCAGTAGAAAATTAATCTTTTCGTTTAAAAATTTAGCAAATTGGTTTTAAAGTTGAACTACTTTCTTAAAAATTTCATTCTTTTTTAAAATTCAACTTTTTGGCCGAGACTACTTTAATTTTCTTGAAAATTAATCTTTTTGTTTAGAAATACATCTTTTTAAGTTGAAAATTCAACTTTTCGGTTGTGCATTTGTGAATTTTGTTAAAAATTCGATTTTTTTTGCTGCAGAAAACTAATCTTTTCGTTTAAAAAATCATCTTTTTCAGTCGATACTTAAAGTTTTTATTTATTTATTATTTTTCAAAATAAAAATTAAACTTTTTGTTTAAATTGAATTATTTTGTTAAAAATTCGTTTCTTTTTGTTGAAAATTAATCTAGTAAAGTGGAAAATTCAATTTTTGGGTTGATGGTTCTTGTATTTTCTTGGAAATAGATATTTTTATTATAAAATTACCTGTTTTACCAAAATTTAATTTTTTTATTTGATAATTTAACTGTTTTGCATAGAAAATTCGTCATTTTGTCTTAAAAGTTTAATAATTAAGAAAAATATCAACTATTTGGTAGAAAATTCGTGTTTATCATTCAAAATTATTTTTTACAATTAAAAGTTTAACTCTTCCATTTTTGTTTAAAAATTTACATTTTTTAGTTTAAAAATTTAATACTGAAATTAACTGTTGACTTATTACCAAAATTTATAATGCACCGCACGACCACGTAGAGATACAAACGCAAAAAATCAGTATAAACGTAAAATCAGGTTGTATCTAAAGACTACGTTACTTTCGGAAGTTTATGGATGATCCCTGATAAGAAATGTTATATTTTTCAAAATCATTAAATGATTTTTTCATTATCTCTGCGATTAAAACATTTATTTTAAAAAAATTGGATATATTTAGTACGTTGCAAATCCATTCACCGCCTTATAAAAAAGTTTGTCAACAAATAAATTTCGTTAAAAATAATACAATCAAAATAGCAATTACTTTCGATGAATTTTATTCAATATTTACCCTACATTTTATACCTTTTTAACTATTTGAAATTTCAATTAGATGGTCCTATTGTGGTACGATGTAAATATATACAATTTTAACCTTTCGGATTAGTTGTCGAAGGTGATTGTATACAGTTTTGCGAATTTATTATAAATAATGTTTTTTTTCAATTCCTATGAATTCACTTAATATTACAAGATATTCCTCAATATTTTTGTACGATCGATTGAGTAAATAATACTAAAAACATAATTAATCAGCCTTCAACCAAAAATTTAAGTCAAAAATAATAATTAATTTTCCACGAAAAAAGCAGACTTATTTTCAAAACAAATTGAGTTGAATTTTGATCAAGTAGTTTTATTTTCAAACAAAAAAAATAAATTTTCTACACGAAGACGATTTTTCAATAAAATACATGAATTTTCAAATAAAAAATTGAATTATCAACTATAAAAAGACAAATTTTCAACCAGATAGTTAACCTTTAAACTTAAGAAGATGAATTTTCTAATAAAAAGAAAAGATAAATTGTTAACCAACATTTGAATAGTTAAATTGATGTTAAACGAAAGAGATGGATTTTCAACTAAAAGGATGCAGTTTTCAAATAAAATAGTTTCATTTTCCGGTGAAAAAAGAACCAATTTGCAAGAAAAACAAAACTATAATTAAAAAAAAAGTTAGATTATCAAACCAAGTGATGAATTTTCAAACAAAATGATAGAACTTTAGCTGGAGGAGATGAATTTGAAACCAAGAACATACATTTTTAATTAAAATGATGAGTCTTTATATAGAATCATTAAATTTCCAAGAAATGGATTAACTTTCAACCCAGATGATTAATTTCTACAAAAAAGTAAAAAATTTCAACTAAAAAAGATAGCTTTTCAACCAAATATTAAATAGTTAGATTTTAAGTTAAAAAAATTAATTTTTAAGAAACAAACAAACAAAAAAATGCTCTGACAATTCCAGGTTTGATAGACACCTTTTAATAATATTAATTAATTTTTTTTCTTCAAATATTTGTCATTCCGTCCTCACCAAAAATATATTATAAATATACATTTGAAACTATACTCTTTAATGCTCTTAAAATCAAATTCAAAATAGTTTAAATTTAAGATATTTAAGTTTATTGGTTAGATCTAAAAATATTTAAAAAAATTTCCAATTTTATATCGTACAATTTCAAGTAAGAATATTGTATCATCTTCAAGATAGATGAATAATCAAACCAACGTTTGAATTTTTAAATATAAATAACACATTTTGTACCAAATAGTTGAATTCGCAACAAAAAATACGAATTTGCTACTAAAATGATGAACCTTTGACTGAAATAGTTTAATTTGCAAAAAATAATATTGAATTTTAGACCAAGAAGATTAATTTTTTTACCAAAAGACGAATTTTAAAATGAAATAGATGAGTTTTAAACTAAGAAAAATAAATTTTCGATCAAATATTTAATAGGTAAATTTAAAGTTATTTATCTATATTAATGAATTAATGCTTAAATACATATATGAATTTTTAACTCAAACAATAGAATATTTCACTGGATTAGTTAAAAAATTAATTTTCAACAAACAACAAAACGCACTAATTTATCAACTTATAACCATGTAAAAAAGATCATTTTTCAACCAAGAAGATTAATTTTCTTCCAAAAAGACCAATTTTAAAGAAAAAAAATGAATTTTGAAATTGAAAATAAAAAAGAATACATTTTTGTGCAAACATTGAACCGGTGAATTTTCAGTTAAATAAATTAATTGTCAACTAAAGAGATTCATTTTTCACTAAAATTGTAGAATATTGACCTCCATTAGTTAAATTTTACGCCAAAAGTTTACTTTATATTAAAAAAAGGTTCAATCTATTTGCTAAATCTTATCAGTTCAAAAAAATTAACTTTCATAAAAGAACGGATTTTTGAGGAAATGATTGAAATTTCAACTAAAGAGATAAATTTTATATTAAAATAATGAAGCCTCAACTAAAATAAATAAATTGTTAACAAAAGAAACATCTATTAAAAATAAAGATTAATTTTATCCTAAAAAGGTGAATTTTTAACAAATTACATAAATTTGCAAAAAACAAAGTTTATTTATAAATAAAAAATACCAATTTTCATTACTTTTCTAAATTGAAACAAAATTATTAAAATGATGTAAACTTGAATTTTTCTGCGATCAGAAGTAAATGGATTTTCAACTAAAAAATCGAATTGCAACTAAATAGTTATAGGTTCAACTGGAATGGTTTAATTTTTTAGTCAAAAAATTTATTTTCAAAACAACAAAAAAACGATTTTTCAACAAAATTGTTAAATTTGTAATCGATAAGACAAATTTTTCACTGAAATTATGAATCTTCAACTAAAATAGTTGAATTTTTAAACAAAAAGATAAGTTTTCGAACAAGAATAATGTTCTTGCCAAATCAGACCAATTTTTAACTAAAATGATAAATCTTTAACTGGAATAGTTGAATTTCCAACCAAACAAATGAATTTACAACAAAATAAGACACATTTTCAACCCAAAATTTAATGGCAATGTTTTCAGTTAAACAAATTAATTTTCACACAAAAAGATTAATTTATTTATTTTTACAGTTGATAAAATTATACTGTTTTTTATCAAAATTTTCAACTTCAAACGCTTTTAATTTTTAATTGTGTAAGTCTTCAAGACTGCCCTATGAAATTCTTTAAATTAACAATAGACGCTTAACAATGAAAATGACGAATATTTAAAGTAAAAGATTTCTGAAACTTAACTACTTTTTAAACATTTAACCAAAAATATTAATTTTCCACAGAAAAAAACTACAAATTTTTAACAAAATTCAAGAATCCTAAACCAAAAAGTTGAATTTTCAACTAAAAAACATGAATTTTCAACAACAAAATTAATTTACAACAAAAAAGACGCATTTTAAATAAAATTACATAATTTTCAGCTAAAAAACATGAATTTTTGAATGTTTAAACAATGAGATTAATTTTGTATTAAAAAACTTAATTTTAAACAAAATTCAAGAATTCTCAAACGAAAAGTTGAATTTTTAACTAAAAAAGATGATATTTAAACAAAAAAATTATTTTCAAGAAAACTTAAGAATTCTCAACTAAAAAGTTGAATTGTCAAATAAAAAACATAAATTTTTAACAAAAAAATTAATTTACTACAAGAAAGACGCATTTTGAATAAAATTAAAAAAATTTCAAATAAAAAACATGAATTTTTGAATGTTTAAACGATGAGATTAATTTTGTATTAAAAAACCTAATTTTAAACAAAATTCAAGAATTCTCAAACGAAAAGTTGAATTTTCAACTAGAAAAGATGATTTTTTAAACAAAAAGATTATTTTCAAGAAAACTTAAGAATTCTCATCTAAAAAGTTGAATTGTCAAATAAAAAACATGAATTTGTATACAAAAGATTACTTTTTAAAAAAGATGAATTTTTTGTAAAAAAAAAAATTATTTTTAATGAAATTCAAGAATTTTCAACGAAAAAGTGGAATTTTCAACTAAAAGGTGGAATTTATAAATAATGAGATTAATTTTATATTAAAAAAAAAAATTCAAGAATTCTCAAAAGAAAGGTTGAATTTTCAACTGAAAAAGATGCATTTTTAAACCAAAAGATGATTTTCAAGAATTCTCAACCAAAAAGTTGAATGTTTAAGAAAGAGATTTTTTAATTTTTCAGAAAGTAGTTCAACTTTAAAAGCTATTTTTTAAAGTTTAATCAAAAGAAAAAAAATTTCTACAGAAAAAACGAATTTTTAACAAAATTCAATAATTCACAACCAAAAAGTTGAATTTTCGACTAGAATCGATGATTTTTTAAACAAAAAGATTAATTTTCTACCAAAAAATGAATTTTTAACAAAATCAAGAGGACAAATTTTCTAAAAAAAAAAAAAAAACGAATTTTTAAGCAAATTAATGAATTCTCAACTAAAAACTTGAATTTTCAACTAAAAAGGTGAATTTTTAAACAATGAGAATAATTTTGCATGAAAAAAACACGAATTTTAAAGAAAATTCAAGAATTCTCAACCGAAATTTTGAATTCTTATTTAAAAAAGATTAGTTTGCAAACAAAAAGATTAATTTTTTCTATCGAAAAAAACCGATTGCTTAACCAAATTCAAGAATTCTTAATGAAAAAGTTGAATTTTAAACTAAAAAACATAATTTATGCCAAATTTAATGGTAAAGTTTTCAGATAAACAAATTTATTTTCCTTCAAAGAGATGAATTCTTAACTAAAATGATAAAGTATTCAAAATGAATTTTCAAATAAAAAAGATTCATTTTTAGGCCAAGATTGAACTCATAAAAATTCAATCAAAAAGTTTAATTCTCATCTCAGGAGGTGCATTTTAAACTAAAATCAACCTAGAAAGATTATTTTTTAATCAAGAGAGGAAAAAATGGCGAACAAGCCGTCGAATTTTCAACCAGGATGGTTAATTAACTACAAAAAAATGAATTTTCAATTAAGATATATATTCAGGGAAAAATTGAATATGCAGGTAAATTTTAGCAAAAAATTAATTTTCAACTTAAGATATGAAATTTTAACTTCAATAACGGAATATTTACTACGATTAGTTGAACTTTCAGTCAAAAAATTAATAGTCAACTAGAAAAACTAAATTTCAACCATATAATTAAATATTTTTTTTTAGTTAAAATATTGAGTATCAAAGAAAAAAGCGAATTTTCAACAAAATATATACATTAAAAAAAAGAGATAATTTTTAATGAAATTAAGGAATAGCTCAACTAAAAATGTCAAAAAATTCAACTAAATAGTTGAAAAACATTTTTATAAAATTTTATATAAGAATTATGAAAAAGTGTACACGTTCTCGAAAAAAATTTCCGAGCTTTTAGAATTTAGAAGCCAAAACAGAAAAAAAATAATAATCCAACCTAACAATGTTGCTCAAAAGCAAACAAATAAATTATGATTGTTCCATGTTAATTCGTACCTTTAGATTCAGAATGTTTATAAAAAAAATATAAATATTTACACAAATCATGATAAATTGCAAACAATGGTGCGTCACTCCTAAGTTGTAACGACCCGAAATCACTTAATAATACTAGCACGAGACGAGTCGTGCACTCGAAAAAATGGAGGTTATGTTTGTTGCAGTGTCCTCCCAATGCTCAACTCGCAAATACCCATTCACATCATTTGCAAATGACCTAAAATAAACTTCTCGAAGGAATTTCCCCCAGTTTCAAAATTCAGAAAGCAAAACTGCAGCTACTGATTGCTCACGTGATAAAAGCACAGGCGGCAAAAGAAAACGAACCGAATTCGCTCCAATTTTGTCGGTCAAAGCTGGGGAAAATTACCAGAAGTCGGCGTAAAATCTGTAATGCTCTAGAAACGAATAACCTCTTCGAAGAGTTTCGAACCGAATTTCATCAACATCGGTGGCACACGATTAGCCGGTAAAGGAAAATAAATGAGCTGAAAATGCACATGTTCGCGGTAGAATGGCATCTTTGGAAAGCATGCAAATGTATATTTTCAAGCGATTCGCAAACCGCTCGTTCCGCGGAATTAGTTTAGGGTGAACGTGGAAGCTTTTGATTGTGAAGCGGGTGTGAAACTGGGGGGAAAAAAAAGTTGGAGTGGTGCAAGCCGGCTTTCGGCGAAATCGGAATTTTTGAATATGTAATAGCGAGTAACGGTGTAATGCTTGTAATGCGGAATCTCGAGAGTTTAGCACTTACCTCTTGACTAATTCGCCAGCCTTGCATGGAACTCGCGCCGTACGCAACATTTTTGCCCACCTGGTCGCTGGACACTTTTTCGGTTATCGGCTTGGACAAGTAGGCGCCCATTTTTAGTGGCACCGGCGGCTGACACGTTGTTCGCTAATGATAAATGTGATTATCGTGATTTCACTGGGAAAATTCAGAAACGCGAGTGCGCTGCACGGTCATTAACTGGCAGCCCCCATTACCGGTTGTTTTCACTGCGAATCTGACGCCATCTATCATTTCTTTAGGCTCTCTGGGCGCATGCGCTAGTCAAGTTCGCGCCAAACTGTCGGCGTTGAATTTCAGATTTGGCGGGATGTTTGAAGTAGATGATTTCTAAAGACTGGTTTTTACCGTTTTTGTTAGGCATAGCATTTTTTTACTTTTTAAATATATGAGAATTCGTATTTCACATTAGACAATATTATTTATATTTTTTCATTATAGTATATACTTTGAAAATTAGAGATTTTTGGAATTCAGATTGCGCCTGCATATCCTCAATCCTGTTTACTCTGCAGCTATTAGAGTTGCAGATCAACAGGATTTTACAATAGGATGAAGAGTGGGATGAAAAAAAAACGAGGATCAAAACAACTTGTAATAGGTAATTGTTGAGCGAATCTTGATTTCTTTTCGTCAATTTTTTCGATTTTTTTTATTCACGTGAAACTTTTTTTTCTATGCTTCGCGGGACTGGATAGGCACCCTGGCGGACCGAAGGAACCGAATGGAGCCTCTACAAAGTACCCGTAAAGACCTCATTGGGTCCCCTTTCGGTTCCTTTTTTAAAAACTCGAGAAAACAGCAAAATCAACTTTAATATTGTTGAAATTCGGATTTTACGTTAAAATTCCCTCACGGAATAATCGCAATAGTTTTTTTTTTGCAACGTTAAAAAGTTTAAAATAATACGTATAACGCCTGTTGACTGCTACTTATAGGCCATGCGTTTGAAGTGTAGCAGTCAACAGGCGTTATACGTCTTATATTTTTTTAAAACTTTTTATCGTTGCAAAAAAAACTATTGCGATTATTCCGTGACCTTTTATAAGGAATTTTAACGTAGAATCCGAATTTGAACTGAAATATCAATAAAAATAATAATTAATTGTTTAAAAAATTATGTTTGTTAAAATTATGAACTATTATGTCACTCTAAAAGGAAACTGGACAAAAAGTGTAATTTTTTTAAATGCCGCGACTTTCTAACTCTATTCCAAGGGAAAATAATTTTTATTAAATAAATAAATAATTTAAACAATGTATGTATATATCTGATGATCATTATAAAGCATTATTTTAATATTAAAAACCATTTGTATTTGAAAAACCGCAAAAAATCTGAAAAACAAGAGAAATTTGGAGTTTCACTTTATTCAGTTCAATAATGACGATTCTGAATAACATTTACAAAAACGTCTTTTTTCTTATCGTAAATACACTCCAAGTTCCATATCATAGTGAGAGCCGCCCGTACCGTTTCCACTTGAAATGCATAATATTGAACAATGTGTTCGACTGAGTGCTCGCGCACTGCGACCCTTAGAAGGAATTTCGAGGCGGGAGTCGCAACCGCCTTTCGCCCTGTCCCCTGAGGAACTACTTAAGCCAGCAGTTCTAGGAATTACAAAACTAGATGACTTTCGTGGAACCTGGAGTGTACATATGAAACTGCATTGAGCTTGCGCCACCTCTGAAACAGAATTTAAAAAAATGGATTTATTTGTGTGTGCATTCGAACACATTTCCGGGCGATATACACATAAAATTCGGAAAAAATTCCAATTCATTTTTGGACCACCCTAGTGCGTATATTGCTTAATATTAGGAAATGGTTCAGACGGCCCTGACTGTTCGTTCAAGCTCGAATTAGTATCAAGGCCAAGGCAAGCAATTCCCCAACCATGCTTGAATCGAAACTCCAGTTTAAAATCCTAAAGAAGTAGCCAAACTTTAATTTCTAAAAATTTAATAACACATTCTATTGAATATCGAGAAGATTTTGTTTATGGAACTCAAGGAACAGCTTTTTGGTCTTATGCTAAAATTTGATCTCACTGGATACAAAAATGGGTTGGGTTAATTTAGTTTATAATACATTTAAACTGGGATTTGTTTCAATATCTTTTATAATTTTGTAATAAATAATAATGATGTAATTAAATCAATCACATTTATTCATTTTTGGATCGAATAATACTTTCACGATCCCTCTCAGTAAAATTGATAATACCTGTATTCAGACTTGATGGTTAATAATAGTTATTACTCTACAAATATGTGTGCATTAAAACTGAGATGTGACTTAATGCATTTCATACCTTTCCTGAGCAAATATTCCTACTAAAAGTCCATTTACATTTTACTATTGGCAAAGTGCCATTCCTTGCACTCGCCCATTCACTATAATTTCTCTAATAGGGTGAATTCAGTTTTATCAATGGCAAATGCAATTTCAATAAGCAGATGTTATTTTAGTCAAGGACTTTGGTACGAAATATCACACAATCTAAATTTAAGTCAGTCAAAAATTGACTGATTGAATTAATCAAGCATGTTTTTACTGGAAAATCTGCCATTTCTACTAAATTAAGTTGTTGTTATAACAGGTGAAACAGTCACTTAAAAAGACTGAAAAAAAGTCCCTGAAAATGACTGATTTCCAGTCAATAGAACTGATTGATTTGTTTGCTATAATAGAATATAAAAATGATTTATAAATTAAATCTAATGTCACAATTTTGTGGTTGTTAAATTTGGCCCCGTCTAGAGCCCGACTTAACAGCCAAGCTTGCCAGTAGATGGCGCCCCATTAATTTCGGGGATTAAGGTGGGTTGACTCCAAATCGCCCAAGTTTCAACGTAAAGTGTCAAGCGTCAAAAATATTTCCAATAATATTTGGAAAAGTGACAAAATAAGTGGGAAAAAATGCCAAAAGTGAGCACAAGACGAATGCGTAGATATAGTATACTTCAAAATATTCCTGAATTACGTGTTGAAGACTATAATAAGTAAATTTATTAAGAATGTTAAGATGAAACCTAACCTCGAAATGAGGTTATTTATTTATAAGAAAAGTAGCAAAAGTAATATTTCATGTGTTGAATGTGAAAACGAATTAGATCAACAATAACGTCATAAACATATTTATTTTCACGCATTTTTAGGTGATTTGATACTTTCCACAATTAGGTTCAATATAGAAATTGAAAGCAACTTCAATTTAGAAATTAATACCAAATATATATTGCAAAACACTTAAATGGTTTATCATACACAAATGCTGGCTGTTATGTTGCGTCGTTTGACTTTTTCCGTTTACTCGAAAAAAGTGTCTGACATACTCCAATTTTTTCATATCACGATCTGTTAGATAACCTGATATTTATATTCTCAAATTTCAGTTAAGTAGGTGATATATTCGATTTTAATATTATTTTATTTAAGAATCCTTTTTAATTAAGAATAAGAAAAATAAATTATATGGGCCCGATCGGGGCCAGGTATGGTTATCTCTGGGCGCAGCGCTTGGACCCCGATCGGGCACCGCGTTTCATTTCGAGTCTGGCCCCATCTGGATAGCCTGATTTGGGCCAAATTCTGCCCGATCTGGCCCCGATCAGATCCAAATTGGAATTTCTGCACGGGCACATTAGTAGGAAACGATTAAACCAATACAAATTACTGATTTAATTGAGGAAACTTATTGTTTATATCACTCAATATAACTGATTTGATCACTGAAACTGATTGGTTATATAATTTAAAATTACTGCTTTAGTTAGGGAAGTGTACTGATTATATAATTCAAAATTACTGATTTAATCAATGAAAGAGTTTAGATCATTCTGAATTGCTTATTCAGATAGTAAATGTTTTTTACCAGATCAATTCGTTTTTAATGAATTATTTGATTTTTTTTTATCATTATTACATCATTAAGCTATTTCCCTTTCGGGGTAGGCGTGACTCACTCAGAGGGGAAGGGAGTAATGTGAGGAAAGGATATAAAATTTTTAGAATGATCTAGAATTCTCGTGATATTTATTTAAATAACACGTTCTTTCCGCAACACTGCCACAACCCAGGTTGCTGATCAATCTCTCTAGCAATCACCCCAATTGAAGATCCACACAGTCGTCATGTGAGGTTCCCCCCACTTGGGTTCATTAGTATCCAAGGTTTGTTGTTTCAGGCGTCATTCACTCTACTGACTTTTTATTAACTATTTGCCGCCAAACTTTCCTGTCCTGGCATACTTCTGTAGCTTCTTTTATGTCCATGCATTTTTTTATGCAGACTCTCGTGCTTCTGTGTGAATATGAGTTTGTTCCAAATAAATAAATACTTGCTACCGTATGCTTGGAACAAGCGTACAATTTCTTAATCTGAGAAAATGCATTCTTAGATAGAATATCGCATTTTATTATTCTAAAACTTTATTGTGTTAGTTCATATAGAGATGTATTCAAATGCAGAACATAGTTCACTTCCGAAAAATCATTTCTGATACACTTCAAGAATAAATTTTCTTAATATAAGAATATGAAGGATCGGGTCAATAGAATGAGCCTCAACTGAATACTATTTCTTAATGAAAAAATATTATTTTCGAAATTATTGTTATATAATCTTCATTTTTTAAAATATTAAAACACGTAATTCTCGCACGCTGTTACTTACAAATATAATCGCACGCTTAATCTCTTTTAAAAATCCCCCTCCACGAGGATTCGAACCCTTCCTAAACTACCTATAAACTAGTGTCCTAACCGCGCGCTCCACCGACTTCGCTATCGAAGCACTTGGATCTCGGTGACAAAATCTCGACTAAGAATTTCAAGGCAGTGTCGCACGAAGTCTTATGGTGAGCCTCAACCATCTTCAAACTAAACGCTGTGGAACTCAATGTTTCTTTTAAGAAAACTTCTTTCTGTTGATACTTGAAAATTTTCGAGATACTTTAATATACCATTTTTTATTTATAAAAATTTTAGAATTGAATTTTACTTATTTCAAAAAGGCTCTATACTTTTGTTTTCTTCATATATTTAAAAATGTTATGAAATATCTAAAAGTAATAAACAATAAACAAACATTCTCCATAAAATGCGCAGTTATCAATTTATCCAACTCTTTTATTCTATTTAATACTCTCTTACTCATTTTTTAATGAAAAAATAAAATTTCTTAAACAATAATATAAAATGTGTGGAAAAGCGAAGTAAGTTTCACTTATTTAACACGGGACTTAACACTTGTTGATTCTAAATATTTAAAATGCTTAACAACGACCCAAAGGTAATGAATAATAAAGAAAAGTTGCATGTACAAAAATTCTTTAATAACATCAATGACAAAAAATAATGTTCTGCTACACGAAAATTTACATAATCTACAAAGTTTTTAATTTATCGAATGCTTTGACATACATTGTTTAATAAGATTTGAATATGGAATTGCTTTCCTAAAACAACAATTTAAAATATGCAAAAAATAATTGTACTTCACTTATTTTACAAAGGGTTCAATACTTTTTTCTTCAAAAATGTAATCCGTTTAAAAACGATCTAAAGCTTATAAAAAATTAATAACTTTTGAGTTGCAAAACGCCTAAATAACCTTAGTGATAAATAAATATTTTCTGGTTTTAAAAACTTCTGTAAACCCCACAGCTTTCGATTTATTTAATTCTTTTATAGTACTTTTTAATTCAGTTTTTAATTTAAAATAACAATTCCAAACAAAAATAATTTAAAATATGTAAAAAAGAATTGATCGCTAGTTTAAATATTACCGATTTAAAAACATGCTCGATATTTTATTTTAAGTATAAAATACTTCGAAATCAGAAGAAAAAAGAATTCTGTAAAGAAACATTTGGTGCAAGAACTTGCAGATTAAAAGTGATAGAGTCTCACGGTGGTCGTATGGAAAATATTTATTTGCTTCCTCCTTGCATTCTCAATTCTTTTATTTGAAAAAATTCTAACTGTCAATTTTTAAAATTATTCTTTCATAAAATGAAATGCATTCTTAATAAACTTTTTACAAATGCTGTTGAATTCTTTTTCCTTAAATATTTTGCTTTATAAATTTTTTAAATTATCAAGAAAATGTAATAATTGTACTTTTAAGCATTTTTTAAAGCTTATAACTTTGTTTTATGCTGTCATATATTTTTTTTTATTAATTACAAAAATGTTTAACGTTTGAAAAAATTTGAAATGATTTAATTTTAAGTTGATTAATACATACAAATAATCAGTGAAAAAAATGATAGACGCAGTAAATTTATAACCTTTTCATATTTTAGGAATGAAATTACTTTTGAGTCTTGCATAATTATTTGAAAATTAATAACACTTTTTTTAAATCTATTTGAAAATTTTTAATTCTTACCCACAAAAGCTTACTGACGCAAGAAACTTATAATCTTTTAAATAGTTTTATGAGTGATTTCATTTGCGTGTCAGCGTAAAGTTGGTAGTTTATCAAAGTTGCAAATTTCTATCTACATTTGCATAAATAAAATTGATTATGTGCACCAATGTTTTGAATTTTATAAATATTATTGAATTTCAAAGTAATTGTTAGCGGCGAAGAAAACCAATTTCATATCATGTCAACTTAATAAGATACTTTTGCAGTATGAAGTAAATTAATTTAGACCAATATATTAATTTTCATAATATGTGTGCGATGTCTATTGTATCAAGTCTACAGTTTTTGTATTAAAAAGACGGATGTGATTCTATTTTGATGACATAGGTATCTTCAAAGTAAATATAACATTCGATTAAATAAATAATTATTTGAAGGAAAATATTCAAGCATTATTTTAAGAGAAATTATTTCTTCGCTGAATACATTCATTTTCTCGCCTCAAGAACATGAACATTGTTTCAATCAAAAAAGTAGTCAAAATAAGTATATGAATTTACTTGGATCAAGAATTTTGTTACAGTTTTAGTTACTTATCATAAGAATATAATATTCTTCATTCAATATTTTATTAAACTTCACACAAATAAGTGTAATAAAACAAATTAACTCAATACTTTTTTGCTTAGAGTAAATATACTCTTGATTCAAATAGTTGTCCTGATTCTATTATTTTCTTGATTCAAGAAAATCGGTCCCTTGTAAAAAAAAAATACTTGCTTCTTTCAAGTAAAATCAGCCAAGTAAATTAGCCTACTTGATTCAATGAAAATTTTTTTTCAGCCTAGGGTCTCATTCACAGATTCTAACCATTCTTTCCGCGGACTGCTTCTGGGCACGCAGCCATTTACTTTACCTTGATACACTTGTTTCGTTAAGTCGTTCATTTGGCATTCTCTCAACATGCCCGAACCATCTTAACCGATTTCTTTCCTATGTGTCTATTAGCGTCTCTTCTGAGCCACTTTCTGTTACAATTATTTCGTTACTCACTTTGTCCATCAGAGTTTTCCCGCATATCATGCGCAAGAATCTCATATCAATTGCATTAACTTTACTCTTATATTTTTCTTGATAGGTCTATGTCTCGCTCCCGTATAATACAGTCGGTACAAATATAGTTATGTATTGCCATTTTAGCTTTATTTGATATATTTTTACTTCTGATAAGAGGACCTGTTCTACCAATAACCCACTTACCTTCGTTTATGCGTCTATCTAATTCCGCATCTATCTTCCCGTCCCTAGTGAAAAAGCTACCAAGGTATACGAACTTATCAACTTGTTCAATTCTCTCATCATTTTATAGAATACATACACGGAGAGAACTGGTAGAGTATATGATACTATTCACGTATAGTAAGCTGATTTATATTAATAGAAACTACTCGTTGGTTCAGAAACACTAAACAGCGCTCTGTTGATTTTACTGAACAGAAGAGTACGAACTCTGACTATCTGTTCAGTAAAATCAACTGTATAACCCTCTGATGCTCTTGAGTTACACTATAAGCTTAACCTCTCTGATCCGCTGACTGGCAGCCGATCGCGTGTGACCGTGTTTTTTATATTAATTATTATGGAAGATATTTTAAATGAATACTATTGCCGTTAAATAGCAGCTACAATTATGCCATCGTCTGTTTGGAAAACACGGATTGACTCCTAAATTTGAATTGGGCCATCGTTACAACCTGGAGAGTGTAAACCAAAAAATTAGAATGTTCAGAACATATAATTCTAATTTGTAATGAATTTTATTTTTAATTTTATTTTAATTTGATTTTTATTTTAGTTTTAATTTTAATTCTAATTTTACCGTCAAAAAGTGACTTTTACATGAATAAGTTTTTTAAAAATTCAGGCATTACTTTGTTGAAACAAACTTGAATAATACATTTAGTAATATAAAATATCTTATTTTCATACTTTTGGTGTAAACCGAAAAATTAAAATGTTTAGACCATATCATTCTAATTTGTATGTGCTTAAGAATCCATTCCTGGGTTTTCAAGCTGCTGACAACTAACACATCGTTCAATAAGTCCCGAGCCTAACCCAGAGATGGTGCTAGTAGTACCAAACTAGCCACGTTTTCCTAGAGTGCGAACCTTCACATGAAACGTGTAAAAATTTCACGCCGATTGGACCACAAACAGCAGAGTTATCGAGGTTAGAGTAAAGTCACTTTGTAATTTGTTTGAAAAATGGAACAAAACGAGTTTCGCTAGTTGATTAAACATTGTTTTTTAATGGGTAAAAACACCGTAGAAGCCCAGCAGTGGCTTGAAAAACGTTACCCGGACTCCTCTCCATCCAAATCAACGATTTGTCGTTGGCATGCTGAGTTTAAACGTGGTCGTACGGACACAAATGATGCGGAACGTTCGGGTAGGCCATTGGAAACCGTTACACCGGAAAATGTGAGTGAATTTTTAAAAATCGTAATGAAAAATCGCAAAGTAAAGGTCCGTGAGATTGTAGAAATGACACACATATCCTCTGGCAGCGTATTTACAATCTTTCATGAAAAATTGAGCATGGAAAAGGTTTTTTCCAAGTGGGTGCCGCGATTGCTTTCAATGGAACAAAAGAAGCAACGTATCGACGATTCAGAGAGCTGTTTGAAAGCTGCTGGAAAGGCGTTGGAAAGATTGTATCACTCTAAAAGGAGATTATGTTGATGAATAAAAACGATTTTTGAAAAAAAAGTTGTTTTCGTTGTTAGTCTCGGGACTTATTCAACGATGTGTTAGTCTCGATAGGCGAATGGTTAGGCTCGTTGATTAGCGTGCGTTAGATTATACGTTCAAACCCCCCCCCCCCGTTGCGTGTGAAATTTTAATTGTTATTTAAGCGTTAAAAATTACGATGCACCAATCAATCATAAGCAGATGCATGTATATCTTGAAAAAATCTGCCCCCTTAGTTGGCACATTCTCATCGCGCACTACGCTCGCGGCTCGCTACGCTCGTAAGTTTGAACGCGCCTAGGGCGCGCGAACATTCATTCTCGCGCTTCGCGCTCGATAATGTATTTACCTCGCGCTACGCGCTCGATCTTCCTGCAGAGACTTTTTAAAACTAAAGATGAAAGTATCGACAACAGTAATTTTGTGATTGTGAATTCTCTTTTGTTAAAGCTGCTTCGGCTTTAACGAACACATTCTCATCACGTATCTCGTGCTCCCCACTCGAGTTTATCCCTGAAATTTTGTATGATTACCATAAATGTATATTATTATAATTCGTAACTTGCATTAGTATTAAAACCGACGAAATTTCATTGTCCCGTTTAAAAAAAGGGGATTCTTTTTAAAAAATTGGATTATTCAATGTTTTATTGCAAATTTTTGTCGGTTTTCCATAAACTGAATTTGTTCATTTCCAATGTTTTCTTTATGATTTAAATTTAACACATACAGTCTACTGAGTCTCAAATATATTAATGCATTTTCAAAAAA